>NW_019392858.1:428063-707223 GCF_000648675.2 Cimex lectularius | reverse complement strand
TTCACTTTTTCCACATCCTAAATGTATTTGTTAAATTTAAATAATGTTTGTAAATACCAGGCCCTGAAGATGATCTCAATAAAGATCGAAACGTTGGCACGATAAAGAAAATGTTTTTCTGAAACCTACGTCACACCAGACTGCATCTCACGATTTCTGAATAATTATCGATTAACGGTCACTAATCACCATATATTTTAAATGTTATTCATTCATCTATAAACTATGTCTCTTTTTATTTATTAATTATCTGCCCTTGAATTATCTCAATTGCGGCACAGGTGTGGAGAGACAGGTGTCCTGAAAAGGGAATTGCTTCCCTTCAGGATGCCCTGAAATATAAAAATAAATCGAACCACGTAGTATTTTTGGGGGAAAAACGTATAAAATTAAAATCTTGTAGAAGTTCGTTGTCATTTCTCATTTGGTGAAGTTACAGTTTGAAAATTTCAAAAACTGTGACTTATTTTCTACCCAAAACTTTAGTCTCGTATATTGGATGAATATACGAGAATATAAGAATATATTCTATTTTCTTATCTTGGCTTAGAAGGTTGTATAAAAACTAGTGGCCTGTTGGGGGATAGCTCCATTCTATACTCGGAATCACGGAACGATAGTCTAAATTCTAATATTCTGCTAGTCTAAGCGTTTTAGTCAAAATGCCACCAAGGGCTATCGAAATATGCGGTCTAGTTTTTTTATTTTCTGAGCGTCCTGAATGCACGCCCACAGCTTTGAAGGAGTATATACAATATAATTGACCTATGAGAAAATTTCACCTTCACGTGACAACAAATCCGATATGAATCCGGGATTCTGTCCTTGTGTAACATTTTAAAACAATAAGGTCCAACTCTTAGAATTTCTCTTCTTGTGGTAGTAAAAAAGGCAAAACAAATTCCGTATATTGTTAATCAAATTTGGACAATAGTTCCTTTAATTCCAATCGATTTTTGGTTCTGGGAGTGAAATTAGGCCATTGTGACAGTTGCAGTGCAGTTACAGTTACAGTACTTTTCAGTATTAATAGTGTATTATTGCTTCCGAACTATCGAAGATAGGGAACCATTGTATTTGTGCGGGAAGCCGAAAAAAATTTTGCACTCCAAAATCAAAATTTCCAATTGCATTTTGATCCCCTATGAATTAACATGTGCATGTGCATGCGCATAAAAATGTCGGATTCTTTTGAAATTTTCAGGGATTATTCGGATTGCTTTATAGATGATGCAGTATGAATTTAAATAACGTATTATCCTTTTGTTCTTATCAACATATTAAGATTCATTACATTGATACACAATTGAAGATAAATAGTAATTTTTTATTTCGAATAAAAAACAAATCACACGATCGCAATGAATTTTTTAAACGTATATTTATCATGACAAATATTATTATTTTTTTATTTTTTTTATTATTATAGCAATCATACTGCTAAATATGAAATTCTTTAAACCACACGAAAAAAAATCTTTGCAAAACGATTAATGTTCAAACAAATAATATAATAAACTATTGTATGTTATACTGATTGTATATTCTATGGATTTATATTTTACAAAAAAGAACGTCCCTGATTTTGCACCCAACGTACTTATAAATGTGGTTTTTTTTTCTCAAAAACACCGTTTTCCGTGAGTTCATATGATCTCTGCACTTCATATCCTTGCAATATGTATACAGGGATCGCTATACAATGAAAATAAATTGGGGGATAGTTGTAGAATTGAGCAAAACTGATTCTCTAATCCATACAGTCAAGAAGGTACAATTTAAAAAAAAATTCGGAACAAAAATAATCCGTCTTTTTTAAATGTATGTTAAATTGTTTAAAGAACGAGAGTCTACCGAACCCTTTCAGTCCAATTGAGAGCGTTTCGCTGGCACATATGAAGATCTTTGAAATATTTCAAAAATTCACTTTGACGTCACAAAAGCTCGTAGTGATTGGTGAATTTCACAAAAACTGCTTCATTTAATAAAGCTAACTAATATGCTTGGTAAAATCCGATACATTCTTTTTTCAAGGAGCATGGTATCAAACCCCCCAAAAAATGTGTATCATGGGAAAGATCAAGGTTACAAGCTAAGATGAAGATTTAAACAGTATTGATGACAGAATTTTTATTAAAGAAAAAACCGAATACTACAGTTCGAAATTCAAATAAAAATTGATTTGGAATGAAAACAGCTCAGGAGTTTTGAAGATAAGAAATTGTTCTTTATCGAAAAAAGAGTTGACTTTTAGACTGTCAGTCCTACTAAAACACAAGTGTACATTGTATAATTTGAAAAAAAGCCCGTCTTTAAAAAACGGCAACAATTTTGTTGAAATATGCATTGGTAATGAAAAATATCAATGTTTTGTGTGCGTGACAAATCGATTTTTTCGCGAAAAAAATGTTTGTTGTTGATGGGGTGAGTCAGAAAACCAATTTTTGCAGCAGTCCACTCCATTTCTGTCTAGTATAGCACCCAATTTTTCTCCTGTCATAGCGAACCACCCTGTATATACAAAAATAAAAATAAAGCATATTGTGTGTACAGGCTTTTCCCCAAATTGTTTGTTGAAAAACCGGTTGTTATTTATACCAAATTTCAATAACACCGAGAAGACTTGTTTATACGTGCAATGTTTTGAATAAAATTTTTGCAAATGTGCAAAACATACTCAGTTATTGTGACATGGTTAGGGATGGTTTGTCTCACCTCGCTGGTCGACCAATTTAAATACTCAATTATATTCTGGCTATGTTGATTTTGAGACGTTGTGCTCTAAAACAAACAATTGAATTTTTGTGGCTGGTTGCTCTTTTTAGGTTCAAAGGGTAAGTTATTTAATTGAAAAATTCATTCATCCCATGATTAATTAGTCGTGACCGATTAGTTTTGGTCTGCCCAACCTCGCTGGTCGACCAATTTAGATGCTAAATTATATTCTGGAGATATTGATTTTGATATATTGCTTTAAAAAATGACAGATGGAGTTGACAAATTCATTTATACCACGATAAATCGTAACGTAGTTTCAGGTATAAAACTGAATCGAATTATTTTATTTATTTATCTGTATATTTGAAAAATATGGTAAGTTTTTATCTGATGGTAAAGCATATATAAAGCAGGATCCTACGCTTTTCTCGCATTGTTGAAGTTTGTATAGCTACAGGATTTTTAGAAACATTATATTATACGAGTAGAACAATTATAAATATACCTGGTAAACAAAATGTTTAAATTTTTATTGTAGTTTTAAAACGTCGTTGTAAATTTTACTCTGAACAGGTGAAATCGACTGTTCCTCTGAAAACGCACGACCTACCATTTTTGTCCTCTTAATGACATATAAAAGTCAGTCTATTCGAAGTTGTTTGCCCAGTTGATTCGTATGACATTCACAATAAAACCCAATTGTGACTCATATTTTTAATCAAATGTTAATTAATAATTGACATCATCCGCGGTCACATTTGGATTTATTTTTCGATAGGTAAACGATGACCTGTCACGGACGTACATTGTCTTGTACCCACCACGATTCAATATTTATTAAGTATTAAGAGAGTTGGAGGGGAAATAACGCGCAATGTTACATCGAAATATACATCAAAGTCAGCTCACGGGTGTACTGGACAGTTGATATTACACAATTATTTTCTGAGATGTAATACATTTTGAAGTATTTGTTTTATCGCCGTAGTAACACCGTACTAATAATTGAATCGGTTTATTTGAAAGTATAAATCACTTAAGATATACGAAGAATGGTAAGTCTATGTAGTAGAAGTCTATACGTCGTTGTCAGTATTGGTGAGTTTCTGTATGATGCTAGAAATCTCTCTCTCTCTCTCTCTCTCTCTCTCTCTCTCTCTCTCTCTCTCTCTCTCTCTCTCTCTCTCTCACTCCCTATCAACCAACCAACCTACCTACATGTACATCATCACCCCCTATGCAGAGGTACTGCAATTTTGCCTCGTGACTTGAATCCTATCCAAGCTACCTACAACATCCCTGTACACCCTGAGACTGTGGCAAAAAATGAAGGACAAGATTGAATCAAGAAGAATGTACTCACTCACATCTAAAAAACAGTCTTACCCTCCACTGTACATCAACAGCAAAGAGATACCGATTCCATTCAAGTCAAATAATTAGGACTTAGCTAGACAGCAGACTGACGTGGAATCCACTCACAAGACTTAAGAGTCATCAACTTATCAGAAGTCTTGGCCAAACTACGAAGATTTCTAGAACCGAAATCCGTGTTGACCGTCAACACTAAACTAACATTATATAAGACTTTACTGCGACCACCTTGGACACGGAGTGCAACCCGGGCCAAGCCATCTTAATCCAGCAAATCCAATCCTTCCAATCAAAAGTCCTAAGACAAATCGTCAATTGTCATTAACCTCAATATCCACAACGACCTCAACATTCCATTTGTCAACAATTGATCCGCTTCCGATTCCAAAAATTTCTCATGAGCTTCTCGATCCATCCTAACATTACTTCTCGGGACTTCTCTATTCATTCCCATCCCGACAACCCGCCACGGCGCCTTTATTGACCACCTTGTTCCTTGTCCAATACAGTGAGTCCTCTGGGCATTAGTGTTAGAGCTGTGACAGTGTAAAAAAACGTATTATGACCACATTTGTAATATGTACTAATATGTATAGGCGATTATAAATTTGAGTAGTTAGTAGTATTTAGTATAAATTTAGTAGTATTTGGGTAGTTAAACCTGCAAATTCTTGCAATAAAGCCCAAAATAAAAATAATTTTTTGTGATTTTTAATTTTTCATTTCCAAGCAGTGTGAACAATTTTTGAATAAATTTAACGTATAGAGGTAGTTAAAATTAGGTAGTATAGAGGTAGATAATGGAGGGTAGCTAGACCGAAACAATCGGAACGACCAACCTACTGGTTCACAACCCACAGTGAAAAAAAAAATTGAACCTAGTAAAAACCAAAAACACCTCGTTTCTATTAAATTTGTCATTTCATTTGATCATGAGTTTAACTATAAATCAGCGAGTTGAAAACCCATTATTTTCTTTTTTCATTCATACAAACCAAACAGTACGTGAGAATTAAAGTTTGGTGCCAAGAATCGTTGACTTCGGTCAGTGACGTTGGTCTGTTAGTGATCGATACAAATCCCATTAATACTCGCCCTTTTTTTCCCTTCTACGTTCTTTCGTGCTCAAGTACTCAATTATTAAGTTTTTATTGAATAATGTATCCAGTTGTACGTATACGTAAGATTTGGAAGAAATACCAACACTAGACCGATTCCCATTAATGTTGAGAGTCTCGAACTGAACGAAATTGTTCGCGTTCGGAATATTTGCCCTATATTACTCTTGTATACTAATATGCGAGGACCTTTTATATTAATTTTGTGACTTCGGTTCTGTTCGTTTTATGCGAGTCGATAAATTGATCGAGTTAGCCTAATAAACGAGCCCCATTGTAAAATTGCAATACTTCATTGCTTTTTGTCGAAACAGGCGATATCTTCACAAATACGCTAATATCATGCGATAAAATTGAACCTTTACCCTTTGACAATGAATCCCTAGGAATTACGAATCGACTCTGCAGTTATCGTTACATCAATAATTATGGAATATAACAAAAACGGCTGGATTTATTGGGGAGGGGATATAATTACGCAAAGATTACAATTTTTATACTTACTCTAACTATTGATTGTATAATTATTTGTTTTTGTTAACATTGTTAACTGTTGTCAACGGGAAAAGCGTAGAAATACGTTCATTATTACATTTAAACGATTTATTACACATGATGATTGATTGTTTTTCTTTATTCTACTGTTGAATTATTTAAAATCGTTCCATGATTCATGAACCATTTAAAAATAACTTAAGCGATTTGCATATTAGGAATAATCAGGAAAATACCATGCGAACAATTTCTTCAGCTAACTTCTTTGCAGTGTAAAATTGGTCGAAATGTTAGTATCGCCGGAATGAAAATTGGTTGAAATGAAAGCCAGTTCGTTGGCTGAAATTTTTCCATTTCTGTACAATCATAATGTGATGATTGTCCACAACAAAGTACCCGCATCAGTAAACGGGCCAACAGCTTCCGTTCCAAAGAGATATAATTTATCAATATTTAACCGTATTACGGCTCTCAAATATTTGACCAAAAGCATTTATAGTTATCACTTGAACGATGGATATCCATTTACGTTTCTTCCCCCCTCAAAATCGCTCCAAATAGTTCGAATAGCGCTATCTTCCTCATTTATTTAATTTTAATTGTGAGATTCCATTCTTTTATTTATACTTAATGTAGTCGAAGAATGACAAAACAGAGGCTAAAGATGAAACACTCGCATGTGAAGTTAATTGTGGAAGCGTTTTAATTATGATAAAAGATTTGATATAATTGTATTGACTCACTTCTATTCTTTCATTTCTTAATCAAAAAATTCCTGTCCTGCGTTCTTATCTCCTTTAAATGCTAAATAGATGCTAAAAGATGCTAACATCTTTCCTGCTTTAAATACAGCATTAAATATAAATTTTGTAATTTTTATTTAAAAAATTGTCGCAGTGCAGTTTTAAGATTCTTTATCCTTTGCATGTAGTAGTATTGACTTCATTTTCTTTAGTCAATTGTTTACGAAATTAAATAGTAAAATAAGCACATTAGAAATTAATAGCGGACTGCTCTGTGACGGGTCCTCTGCGGACTCTTACGTCGTGTGCTCTTGGAGACTGGAGGGCAACAGAAAAGTGGACGAGGCGGCTAGGGGTCCGTCCCGACTTCCGGATCGACAAGAAGCTCTCACGTATCAAGATATGGTCCGTGTGTGGCACTGGGCCTTAATCTAAGAAGAGGTATAATCAGCCGACTGAGAATAGGCCATTGGAGGTTGACACATGAACTTCCGAGCCAAAGCCCAGTAGAGAAAGGTTGGTCCATATGTCCCTCATAATTGAAAAGTTTCATTCCTTGGTTCATTATAGAAGCGAGTAGGAATGCCACCATTGTACTTGAGCACGGCAGCAGTGCTTTCAACGTTGAGGGACTGTTTTATTGTACATAGTGCTTGATGTCTGCTTTTGTTGATATTGAGTGTATTTATTGGCGTGAGTGTGTAGCGTTTGAGGGACATGATGGAGTATTGAATACCCTATCGAACCTCAGTTCGATAAGTTGTTCAGTGTGTTAAGGGGTGAAGGAGGAATAGCAAGTACTCTACCACCTTACTTGAGTGAATTTTATGTAAATAGGAATCAGTGAAAGAGAGTAAATCTTCTAGTAAAAAACGAATTGGGTTGAAATGACCTAACTGTTGACAACAACTCCTGGAACCCAACTTGGGGTCCCCGAACCCCTAAACAATGATGCGGGTCAAAAGCTCAATAACATACAATTTTACATTCACAATTTGAAGTTCAAAGGTGGAAATAATTTCTGTTTTTGGTACAATTAAAAATTTTTCGACTTTTTCAGTTCGTCCAAAGGTTTTTTTTAATCTTACGAAGATTTCTGCATTAAAGTTGGTATTATTTCTTCCAATTTTAATAAATTAATTAGAAATCATTCAATAAATTAATTAGCATTTAACTATAACTGGAAATTTTGGAGAATATCATTTCGCTCATGACTTTTTTCAGAAATTTTTTAAGCCTTTAAAATGAAAACTTTCTGATATGCATTTTCCTTCTTCGACCGTGTACGAAATTAAATAATGAAACACGCACATCGTAAATTAGACAGGATAAAAATCGTCTTATATTTTCAAGTTTTCAAGAAAATTTTTTTAGTATATCGATTTCTTGTCATAGTTCATAAAGTTCTAATTAAAGCCACATTAAAATTTTTCCAATTTCCTTTACTAAAATCTTCAAGAACAAAATTTCCTTCTCTAAATCGAGCACTGTCGGACTTGACGAATATTTCCGTTGTTAGTACCGAACACTCACACAAATTTTCAGTTGCATTGTTCCCTTTTTTGGAATTCATAAAGTAAACAATGCCTTAAATGTTTCCATCCAATGCCATGATTAGCTTTTAAATTATTCGGCATAATTAAAGAAATTGAAAACAGTAACTGAGGAGAAATAAAGCCTTTTAACTTAGGGATTAAACAAAGCGTTTTGTAAAGAAAATAATGTAGACAAAATGTAAATAATATTAAATTTTTGCCAAACCAATCATTCTCTTCACTGAGATTAGTTTCCTTTATTCATCTATTAATTGAAAAAATTCCACAATTTGTTTCTATTGCATTTATATTGAAATCATAAAGTTCTTAAGAAATTAATTAAAATATTTCATACTTTGAAATAGAATTATAATTTATTGACTTCTTTCTTTCACGCTTTTAGATAGATGTAGATGTGGATGTATTAGTCAGGGTGTAATATACTGCGCCCTTCTCCTTTTGTGCCTATAGCACATCGGTGAGTCCTATGTCATCAAGGAACTCGATTGGTATTGAGACTAAATTGATTTGATACATTCTATCACTTCTTTCCTTCCGAAATTTGTTAGGAGGTTCTTGGATTGTTTATATCCAATGAGTGAATTTCATTGCTCCTTCGTTTTCTTTTTATCCTTCTACCTGAGGTACTCATTGATAGTTTGGATCCTGTTTCACAGAAGGGTTCTGGTCCTATATAGCCCCTTTTCTTGCAAGGGTGTCCGCTTTCTTGTCGCCTTCTACCCATATGTCCTGCGACCCAGCATATGCCGACTTTGTTCTGCGTACCTAATATAATTAATTAAGTTTTGCAGTTCAGCACCCTCTTTGAACTTAGAGCTTTGATGGCTGCTTGGGTCTCTGACATGATAGCTATGTTCTTGTTTTTGTACCCTTTAGTCAAGTTGAATTAAGTACATCTCTCGATTGCGGGGACCTCAGCTTGGAAGATACTGGTGTATTATATCATGGGCTCTGAGTATTTGGTTCCAGGACTACCTATACCTTATTTTGTTCTAGATCTATCTGTATACGAAAAGATGGTGCCGCTCTTAAAGGAGGTGTTTTTCTCTCGTCCCCATTCTTTTCTGTTACCTAGGTTTATTTGAAAGTTTGATTAAATTCAACATCCTGTTCATTTCGTCCCTTGCTTGAGTATCGAATGGTCGTTCATTATTTTGTTGCTATCTCTCCATAATTAGTTTTTTCCCTGTTGGAGGTTTGTCTTTAATAATACCAATAATAGCTTTAATTAATTCTAAATATCTTTTTCTTTGCATATAGATTTTGGTATCTTTTCCATACCAACTGTGAGACATGTTCTCATTGCTCCTGTTATACAGATGCACACAAGTCTCTGTATTTTTGTGAGTTCTTTTTTTTTTGTTCTACTTTATCGGCCCAGGCTATGGTTTCGTATATAAGAATAGGTCTTACCATCATGGTGTACATCCGAAGCAGGGTTTCTGGTCTACACCCCCAGTTTTTCCCCGCTACTCTTCAGCACACCATTAAATTTCGTGACGCCTTCATAATGGTGGAACCGATATGATTCTTAAATGTCAGTGTTTTATCTAGTGTTACGCCCATATTTGCCCTCTTTTTTGATTTCTATCACAGTTTATTGAATGTTATTTGTCTCATGTGATCCAATTTTCTTTTCAGGGTAAAAACGACTATGGTGGTTTTATTAGGGTTGATTCCTGAACCAGCTGTTTTGCACCATTCTTCTGTGATTTTTAGCCTTTAGGTATAATGGCATATTTTATATTTTTTTCTTCCAATACGATTTTTGTTTCTACCACTAGCCTCTAGAGATTTTTAAAATTAATTTTGTGTTTAAAAACCTTGTTCTACAGTAGCAAAAGTCGTTATTTTCTAATACAGAATTGGTCGGGCGTCACACGACGATTTGCAATAATTTTGTTATTATTATTCACAAAGGAAATATTAAGGCTTTACGTTGTCATGGGAGAGAACCTCTCAATTTACATTCAAAAATGCATGATGATCCTTGATAGTTGCATTTAGTTGGGCCGAGTTGGGAACGAGTGTCTAATTGAATTGGTGCATTTCCTTGTTAGGAAGTTTCAAGTTAGTACCACAAGATTCCCCTTTAATCCTACCCCAACTTTCAAGTAGTTTTTAATGTAGTTGAAACCCTATGATCGTCGAGAAGTGAAAATAATCTTGTTTGATTTTCTATTAAAGTATCAATTTGGTAGTCATGCCCTAGTTCTTTCTACATATTATGATATCCAATGTAATGTATCGGTAATAAATGATAGTTAAGGACACGTTCAAACTGACTGACATTGCTCGAATGGAAAGAAAGTATTAATTTAAAATTAGAAATAATGAGAAGATAAATTTTGAAAAACATTTCATTTACGTCCTTAATTAATTTCTGGCCATTAAAACACGTGTATTATTATATATTTTTTAATTAACTAGTTTTAGTTTTTCCTGAATCAGTTTAACATTTTTTCCTTTCTTCTTCGGATAAAGTTTGCCCTGGTTAATGAAATTGACCTAGCCAATGATGTTGAACCATTACACAAATTAGTCAGTTATTTTCTAATAAGTAAAATAGTATAATAGATCGTGTCCATAAAATTTCTCTCCCTTATTATGTGCCTTTAAGAATCCAGGAGGAAATAAATAAAAAATCTAACCATGGGTATTTTGAATCATGTGCAAACAATACTTTGAAGTTTTTCATTCTTTGAATTACTAACACTCAAAGCAAAATACAGATTTCATTTATAAAATAAAATTATTAGAATTCTAGTTAATTTATATAATATTTATTTTAGCGTTATCTTTTCCGTTTCTTCACAGGAATGAAAATAAATTTCTAAAAAAGAAGTTTCATTACTATTAAATGCAAAATTAAATATTAAAATGAAATAAATTAAAATCTAATTCCACTAGTTTCGTGGTCCACTTGACCAATCGATATCTTACAATTAATTAAGGTTTTTAGTTGAGATAAAAAAGTAAATGGCACGAGCGGGACTACCACTTGAGCTTTCTGGTCCGAGTGGATCTAGCCACTATAGCTCAAGTGGTTGAGCAGCGGCGTATCTAGCCGAAGATTGTGGGTTCGAATCCCGCTCGTGCCATTGACTTTTTTATCTCAACTAAAAACCTTAATTAATTTTAAAATCTAACATTGAATTGCGGATTTTTCTATTGTACAACCTTAAAGTGTCTCAACATGAATGTTTTTAGACTTCGAATTACTGAGGAGTGGTCTTGGGTTAGGTTAGGAACGAAAATTGAAAATTTATCTGCATAAGAGATACAGTTAACAGAGATTAAGAAAAGAGAGAGAGAAAAAAAAACAAGTTAACAAAAATAGGTATTTCTTATGCCAACCCTCAATAAGAACATTATAGTACAGAGGGTTGGAGTTGGTTAGAGCAAAACAACATTTTTACGTGATGTCATGATATGAGCAGATAATAATTTATAGTTCACACTTCTACAAACTGATGATTGTAACAACAAATTTTTTCACACATTTTAACAAAATAAGAAGAACTTTAAATATTACAAATGACATGCTTTATTAAATCATTTTTAAATTTATTAACATTACTAAAATCATAAAAATTGAAATTAAATTGAAGTGCAGTTTTTAAACTAACAACGAAGGCATGCTTGGCAAAAAGTTCAGAATTAATTTTAGGCAAGACAATTTTTGATTTTTTAGATAAACGAGTAGGATACACATGCAAATTATAGCTATGTGTTTTAACTTTAAATGTATGAATGCATGCGCCAAATACAAAAAATTTTTTACATTAAAGACATCAAATTTTTTGAACAATTCTTCAGAACTAAATCTTGGATGCACATTTAGTATAATATTAATTACAATCTTTTGAGCAACACAAACCTTATGTAATAGTTTTTTACTGGTATTGCCACATACTATCACACCATACTGAAGTAGTGATGACATATTGCAAAATATACAGTTTTTAGAGGGTGAGGATCAAATATTTCTCAATATTTTGAATTTATAAAATAATTTACGAATACGTTTGGTGAGAGTTTCTACAAGCATTTTAAATTTCATATTGCAATCGAACCACATTCCTAAATATTGGCATGAAGTAGTACTGGACACTCACAATTTCCATCATCTGATTTACATTCATTTTTGTGCAGTGAGATTTGGATAAGGCATAGGTGATTGTAGTCTCAAACCATTGAAAAAGGACATCGGGGATGTTTTATTTATATTGATTGATAATAAGTTAGTATTCATCCATTCTTTAATTATTTTAAACTATTCGAAACAATATTTAATAAATTAATAAAGTAATTGTCAGTTAAAATAAATACCGTATCATCGGCAAAACAAAAAGGCAAGCCATTAATATCTAAAGCAAAAATATTATTGATGTACAAAATGAAGAGCAATGGTCCTAACACTGTCCCCTGTGGGACTCCACAGTTTACGTATTCTGTTTCACTATAAGCATTATTAACTTTTACAAACTGCTGTCTGCTAGGTATGTTTAAAAAAATGTAAGGGGAGTCCCACGGATGCCGTAGTTGTCAAGTTTTTTAATAACAATTCATGGCAACGAACGAGTTAGTTAGGTTTCTGGTGTTTCTTAGAAGTGGTGCAGCGTCGGTTGGCATGAGTCATACATATTCAGTCATGGATCATAAACCTAACCTCCTAACCCTACGTAACCTAACTAATCCATAAACTTAAACCCTACCTAACTTAACCAGAGCTTAACAACCTAACCCATCCCTAACCCTCTTTAACCCTGACCTGAGGATGTCAAGATGTGTCATTTCACTTTTATAAAACAATCTTAAAAACGCCTAAATTTCATATATGAATCCACTATTTCTCCCTTTGGCAATAATTATCGCTATACTATCAGGTTTCTTATAAAACATCCAATTGTGGTTATTTTGAATCGTGTACAAACAATACTTTGAAGAAATAAAGTAGAGACAAGAGTTTTTCATTCTTTGAATTACTCACAGAAAAGGAAAAATACGAATTTGATTTATTAAGTACAATATTTGGGTAGTAGTTATAAAATATTTATTTTAGCGATATCTCTTCCATTTCCTCACTTGAATGGAAAGAAATTTCTCAAGTATCAATTTCTCAGTATAGATATTGTTTAATAATGTACAATCGTTACGTATTTTAACATGAATATTTTTTTTTTATTTTATTATTATTATTATTATTTTTTTTTGGCTGGTTACATAATGTATTTTGCATGGACATTTTCGTTTACGATTTTGAATTACCGTGGAGTGTTCATGGGTTAGGGACCAGATAGGTTAAGTAGGATTAGTGCTAAGGCCAGGGACAAGTTAGGATCCTGTGTTTTTCCGTGAAGCGGAGAAAATATGCGAGTGGGAAGCGTTCTTGTTTGTTTGGCTGACCAAGAGACTTTTTAAACTTGTTTTGATCAAAATTATCTGAAGTGTGATAAAAACGCGATTTTTAATTTTTTTTTATCCGAGAGAAAGTGCTGATGTTGCGTTTTTTCCCCAATTACGTTTTTTGATTTGGCAACGGTTTTATTCAAAAGTTTTGCAAAAATGAGAAAAAAACTCTTCTTGGGTTGGATGCGTCACCGGACACCAATTGGTGACGCATGAAAGAGGAGACTCACGAATCTTATCATAATTCGCGTCTCTCTTTTCGTCTGCCAAGATGAATGTTTTTCTCGACTATTTTTATTAACATTGCCTCCTATTTTTAAAGCGTTAGTTTTAATATAAACCAGATTAGGACTTCTGAGAAATAAATAACATCAATTTGGCATTATCTTTGGTTAAAGAATAAAAATAAATGTTGCGTCGATCAGGAACACGATGAAATAAAAATCCTTTATTAACAACAAAGTTATCCAGCCTTAGTTTTGTACAATCAAACTTTGTAAAAATTAATTTATTAAAAATTAATTAGCTATTAAAAATAAAATATTATAATTGCTAATTTATCTCTGCACATAAATTTTTGTTTTTAATTGTATATAGGGAATGTAACTTAAATTACGATTGATATTTAATATCAATATAATATTTATTTATTATCGATATTGATATGATATTTTGTTATTATTTTCATACCATAGCCGATCATCTTTGAAGAATAATTTTGTGAATATAATGTAATAAAAAAAATGAAATGTCTATATAGATAGAAGTATTTTAGTAACAATGTATACTGTATAAAACCTTAAATTAGAAAGAAACAAACAGGCAGATTGTGTTTCTTGAGCATTTATCTTGAAGAATCGCGAGGTCAGATTGGAATCAGCAAACCCTCTAAACACAAACGTCTCAGTGTTTTCTAAAAACCAAATTCAAGGCTTCTTAAACCGTGTAATCGTTAAGGATGGATAACATAAAACAGATATATGTTTACAATCGCCCCATGAGCTCATTAAACACGGTCGTAAAAATGGGCAAAAGAAGAAAAACCCCTGTAAAAATTCGACCCGATAGATAGAAAGCTCGGGCTAGGAGGGAAAAAAATAAAATAAAATAAAAATTACGTTGATTAAGCGGAACAGCCCGATTCCAATTGCTTCATGCCTGTGGTGAGAGGATTGACGTAATCGCCTTTTAAAAGATATTCTGTCATCAGCCTCGCCAGTCAGAATTGTTGATTTCTGAGGTGAAATGTTTTATTTGCAGTTAACAATTGTTACATATAATTTATATATTTTATTATATTTTAGACTATTTTTCCTTTTTGTGTTTTATTTGGCGAGAACTTTCAAAACTCAATTCTGTGAAGAAAATGGGTCGCTTTTAAAAACAGCAGTCGCCTAAAATAAATCAATTAGCATCGATATACCGAGTTTACTGTTAAACTTTTATTGATAGATAAAACTGGTTAAATTGTCTTGAAACACCGCCAAAAAGCGACCTATTTAAAGACACAAACAAACGGTCTATTTTTGTTGCCTTTCGAAACGTAATTTTTTTCTATCTTTCCTGACCAATGTATTGCAATGTAAATATTATTTCGTCTTCATCTCTTTTCGTCGTTACTCTGTTAAGAATTTGTTGAATTTTAAACAATCGACGAAGTTCAAAACGAAATTGCACGTTCAAGGAAATGAATCAAAACGTGAATTTTGGAGGTTTTGTTCCTTGGTGGCATTATGATTTGGTTTGAAGGACGAAGTTCGGCCGTTGTTACCTTGGAAGAAGAGCAAATTGCCTACTTGGGTCACGGTTGCCACTTTTCGACCTTTTCGCCTTTCGAAAAAATTGACTGGCCGCATACATACATAAAGTTGACCATAAGTCAAGAAATTATTTAATTTACATACGATAATTATTAAAATTGACTTGCTCCGAACACTGAAATTAAAACATTAATTATAAATTAACATCCCCATCTCTTGCTTTTGCTCTTTCTCTCTTTAGCTGCTTGTCTATCTCTGTCTGTCTTTTTGTTCTATATCTATTTATAATTTTTTTTTATCTGTGTTGCTGAGTCTATCTTCTATCTCCTTTCTCACACACTCCCTCCCCCACGTCTCTCGTTTTCTCTCTATATTTATGTATCTATGCTTGTATTTTATTTCTGCCTATGCATCTATTTATTTTTAAATATACGAAGAAATACTGGATTAGCAAATGAGTAAATTTGATTTTCTAAAGGATGAAATTGATTTGTGAAATGGTGAATTTATTATGAAAAACATCTTCATATAATATTTTGATAATACAGCCATTCTCTCTCTTCTCTTTCTGCCTGACTCTCTCTCTCTCTCTCTCTCTCTCTCTATCTCTCTCTCTCTCTATCTCTCTCTCTCTCTCTCTCTCTCTCACTCTCTCTCTCTCTATATATATATATAATCTTTATCTATTTATCTATCTCAGTATGTTAAATAAAATGAAAAAAAAATTTCAATCGTTTTGATTATCGTTGCAGTTCGCAAATTAATCATACCAACTACTCATTCGCTGTCGGGGACGAGGTGTCAGAACCACTTTGTTATACTCTTCCTACATTAACCTCAATTGAAAGGCCATGGTTCTGTCGGTATTCGAACCCAGGACCGCTAGCGCGGACTATACGAGTGGATGCCCTTACCCCTCAGATTTCCGTGTGCGTTTTAAAAGTTCACCTCAACAAATCTCGACAAAATTATAAATAAATTGGATAGAAAAAATACACAGATAAAACAACAAAATCTAGGAAGTTGTATTTGTTTTTATATATTTATTATTCACTAGATAAATACGAAAGTTATTTGTTTTGTCGTTAAACTAGGTTGTCTCATTTTTACTTTATTTAAACACCTCTTTTTGCCCGAAACATTCATTTGGTCCCTAAAACAGGGTGGAATTCCTTTTACTTTTTATTCGATTTGTGATTACATTCATTTAATTTCTGGGTCAGTAGCGTGCAGGCCAACGGTTATTTCTCTGGGTCCGTTACCGTCGGAAGGTCGCGTTCGTGTCATTTCGTCGCCCCTTGTACATCGAAACAGGTTCGAAACGCTCCTCGAAAACCTCACTTGTTTTTTTGTCGAAAGTTATATTTATTTTGAAAATTAGACGGTGTGTTCTGTCTGTAAATATCAAAAGAAAAGATAGAGGAGAAAAAAAACATGTTGTATGATTATTATCTGATAAATAAACAAAATGGTTAACTTAGTGCCACAATACTAAAAATAAAATGTCCATTTCTTATTATCTCAGCTGGGAAATGTAAGTCACCATTTCTTTTTATGTTTGTGTTGTTTGATGATTTTTACGAGTGATGCACACTATTTTTATTATAATTTTTGTATAGATTTTATACTGTATGTTTATCGGTTGTATAAGACTGAAATTTAATGTGTTTGTGGCCTGGACCTGTAGTGACAGGTTGCATGATGCTTCACAGTGGACAAAATACATTGTCGCTTCTCATACGGACTTAATAAGATTTCTTTAAACTTTCATCTTGCAGTTTTATATTTGCATTGGCCGGCTGTATCAAAAATCGAGGGTTTTTAAGTGCCAAATCTATTTTAATCCTGAGAGAAATCACGTCAATAATTCCAAATCTTGCTTTAAACGATTAAAAGACATCGATACGCTCTTTGGAATAAAAATTAAACTTGAAATAAAATCGGCAACGTAAAAAAAGCTTGGTATTAAGTTTAATTTTGTGCTTAGTGGGTCTTAAATGTTAAATGTGATGAAGTTTGGTCCTTTATCAGACTAGGGCGTTGTCCGGGTTGTTTACGAGTTCCGAGACACGCTCGGTTATTGCAGAAGACGTGGGCATTCAGTTCCCTTCTAATTTTTTAAATTTATCTTTAATATTTTATCCTAAATATTTTTGTTAACTTGTAAATTTTATAAGATATTTAACTTAAAAGACTTCCTGGTTAAGTCAAAACATGAATAAAATCTAAACAACTTAACATGTAGACATTTTTTGATATTTTTTCCGGCAATATGTAGGTCTAAGGTCATCCGGTTTTGTGAGTCAGACGGTTACGCAAGTGTATGTCTTAAAACCCCTGGGCTTGGGAAGCATGTAGTTTGGAAGCTTGGTGGGGTCGGACCTTGGTAGCGAAAATGTTTCAGAGAGGGGAAGTACGTTCGGAAACCGGTGAGCAGTGGCTGTTCGGTCACGGTTAAGATAAGCGTTCCCATCTGTGATATGTTTGTCAGACAATAATATTTACCAGTATTGATTTTTGTACCTGTGATCCTTATGCTCCATGTATCGGGTAGTGTTTTCGTCTCGGGCACTTAAGTTTTCACTATCGGACTTCTACTATGACACGGACGGGCGAACCACCAAGGTATGTTAAAACCGTGCAACGTTTAAATATTGTTTGACTCAAATATACCGTTTCGAAGGGATTAAATTTTAAAATTCCCTTGTCTTTCAGAATTTGTTTTTCATCAATCCGTACAGACTTGTTTGGTAATTTTAAAATCGACAGTTAATCAACCAAAGACGTCATGTAAAATTTAATTGTTTTATTTTTAGGCTTAAAAAAACATTTTCTGTTTTCCTTATTTACGATATCATAACGTTTACACTGGCCAAAATACCCTCCAGACATTTTGTTTCTCTTATTTTCCAGTTGTTTTGCATAGTCAAATTTACACAGTATAAACGATCTGTACCTATGTAATCCTAATCTGTGCATTAAAAAAGTGAAATAAACTCTTGATTAGGGCTTAGAAAAAGGTAGATTTCAATCGTTACTATTTTTAATTTTTATTTTAAAACGGTAAGCTGTCAATTCCAAATTCTACTGGGCGTTCAGCAAAGTAAATAGGAATTTATCCTTCCTTTATTTGTTTCTCTTCAAATGCAAATTCATCCTCTTGAATATTCTACTAGTTACCAACCGTACAAAAATGCTTTACAAGAATTAGAAATTATTTGCTTATTTCTACAATTTACTTAATTATATAGGGTATTAAGTGATTATAATTGTTAATGTATGCTGAAAATATGGGCTAGAAACTTATTAATACGAATTAATTAAATCACAAAAACAATTATTTTGGCTACTTTACGAGCAACACTTGCTATAAAATTTCTACGTACAACTCTAAATTCATTTTAAAATTGCCAATTTCCGTATAAGATACTTGGAAGAGGTCTTCGAAAATATTTTGTACGTCGATGCGTTCATTTCCCTCCGGCAGTTTTAGTGCATGCACTTTCTAAGATTGATCATAATTGGTCTAAAAGCCGGGGTGAAAGTACTGTTTAAAAATAATACTCGCATTTTTCTACATCCTTTAACAATCCAGTGCGATACGATTGGTCGTTGAAAGGAAGAAAGGAAAGTAAAACAGAGGGATTTAATTATAAAACCGCTTGGGGTTGATGGAGGAATTTGTTCAAAATATTTAACATAGTCAAACCTACTTATATTCAACCGACAAGTCTTCTTACCAAATAAGCGACCTAAACTGCCGGTCTATCAGAGGTGTACCGTGTGCTGGCTCAAGCAATTCATCATCGTAAGAAAGTTTTAGTTTTGATGAATTTAGTTTTATTTTTGCCCGGGACGTGAAAAATCGTCGTGCAGGATATGTCAAAACAGTGAGATGCGGTCTGTTGTGACGTAGGTTTCAGAAAAACATTTTCTTTATCGTGCCAACGTTTCGATCTTTATTGAGATCATCTTCAGGGCTCAAAGTGTTTGTTTTCTGCGTAATTGTGCCTTTTTTGGTTTGAGTTGAGAGTGCCCACTGAAGTGGGAGGGCACTCAAAACACGACACGCAAGAATGGCACAATTACGCAGAAAACAAACTCTGAGCCCGTAAGTTGATCTCAATAAAGATCGAAACGTTGTGGCACGTTAAAGAAAATGTTTTTCTGAAACCTACGTCACACCAAACCGCATGTCACGATTTCCGAATAATCACCAGACATATGTCAAAACGTTCTTCCTTTTGTGTCATCAGATGTCCTTATATCTTTTGGTCCGATTCAGTTACGTAAACATCTTTTAAGCGAGGCAAAAATAAAAGGAACCAAATCAGGAGGTCGTGAAGGCCATTTTGTGGGTCGTCAATATTTCACCGGCCTCTCCTTTTAAATTCTCCGGTTGAAAGAGTTTTGTAATTTGAATATACATTTAGCAGTGTTCCAAGCCGAATAAAATCCTATATTAAAGCCTCGGATAAATTCGAATATCTAGTTTTTATTAAGAAACGAACTTCGAATTCTGGTTGTTTTTGTGAAACAATTTATTTTGTCCTTGTTACAAAAAAAAAAAAATATTGTTTAATTTTTTGTTAAGGTAATTTTGAAAACAAAATTTCTATTCTTGTTGTGGAAACAAAAATAAAAAATTGCACGGGGAACAAAACCTGATTTTGATTTTAAACAAAAATTTCCATTTTCCATTTCTCTTACAGAAAGAAAAATAGCTCAAATTCAAAAGTTGAAACGAATTCACTTTTTTTTTAATCTTTGTACAACAGTACTACTGTAAAGTCAAACATTTTGTAATTGTTACAAGAACAAGGAGCTCAGTTGTTGCTCAGGAAAACCAAATTAACCTTTTTTGTATCTCTATTCTACAAAGTATCACTTTGTAAACGTAAAGGAACAAAAAGAGCTCAAATGTTGCTAAGGAAACAAAATTGCATTTCATACATCCCTGTACTACAAAGTCTCACTTTTTGTACGTTAAAGGTACAGCAAGAGCTCAAATTTAAATGCAACTGTTGCTTAGGAAAGAAAATTACTTTTTTATCCCTGTACCATAAATTTTCATTTTTTGTTATTGACACCAAATTCGCATTTTTCGTACATCTTAAACAAATGATTGTTTTTGTTCTTGCTATAAGAATGTGCTGCTGTTCGAGAAAAAAAATTATTATTTTTGTGTAGGCAATTTTTCTTGCTATTTTTAAATGAACAAAGGTTGTATATTCCTGTTTTGGTTAAAGAATGACTGGCATAAAGTACTTATAATTTTATTGATTATTACAGAAAATCTCTTTCGGTTTCACAAGATAAAGAGTTAAAATGGGTTTATAATCCCATAAAAAGTTATTAAACTTTTTTTATCCCACAAATTAGCGTTACGTTGTAAGAAAATAAAACGATTAATCAAATATGGAACAAAATGAGCTCACTTTTTGTTTTGTTTCTTTATTGTATGAAATTTATCCCTTTTATTGTGGTGAAACGTTGAAATTGTTTCATGGATGCCATATTTTTTAAATTAATTAATATTTTTACTTGGGTATTTCAACTACGAGATTAAATGAACCCTCTGGGTGCCGGTTTTTTGAAAAAAAAAAAAAAAAAATAGCCCATTTGTAAGTATGTCAGGGCTGCTGGAATCGAACCCCGAATCTTTACCTTACAGTGATGAGCGCCGTGTCAACCCCCCCCCCCCCTTGTAATTTTGTTTGACCCATTTTATTTGACACAATTTAATATTATTTATTTGTTGACCTGAAAACATAAAATGCTGTAATATTAATCTCTTTGGGTTTGAGCTTTACTTAATATATAAAAAATTGATAAATGAATTTTTTTGTTTATATATACGGATACAGTGTCTGTCGCGTATGTACGTTGCATTTCATTTTAAGTAAAATCTCACCGAATCCATTAAGACCCCAATCCAAATGATGTTTAATCTAGTGAAAGATCAAGCCAAGATTGGCCCATCATGGCCAATAGGGTTTTAAACTAATAATAGCACCGCCTAGTTCTTCAGATGGGCTTGATAAATTTACAAAGAATGTTTACCGCAAATTACAAACATTTTCTAACCAAGTTGTTTCTCCTCGGGATCCAGTGTTTCACAATTATCGAATACAAATGTGGACTTAGAGTTATAAACAAAAACAACTATTAAAAATAAAGTATTTGAGAGAAAGGTCGGGCGTCCATTGTTGGAAGACTGTTTGAACTTGACTCCAAATATATAAAATTATTATTGATATCCTGTAAGAAAAGTTTGTTTCTGGAATAACAATCGAATTAAATATTTAAGCTACGAATACAAATTTATCATTGTCTTACTATATTTATAAACAAGCACAGATCTTAAACGTCTTAATTTTCAGTGTTTTTTTGTTACTTTTGTTACTTTTGTTTAACCCAGCAACAAATATACTTTTGAATAATATTGAATATTTTTGTGTGGTGATTAGTGTCCGTTAGTCGATAATTATTCAGAAATCGTGAGATGCGGTCTGGTGTGATGTAGGTTTCAGAAAAACATTTTCTTTATCGTGCCACGTTTCGACCTTTATTGAGATCATCTTCAGGGCCTGGGATTTACAAACATTGTTTACAATTAATAAATACAAGTAGGATGTGGAAAAAAGTGAATCTATACAATGCAAAATATATTTTTTATATTCAATCAAAGTATTTCTACTCACTCAAAGTGTTCGTCTTCTGTGTAATTGTGCCATGCTTGCGTGTTGTGTTGAGAGTGCCAGTGAAATATTGCTGTTTTAGTTTATACATGTTGGTCTTATACAAAAATGTTCTATACCAACTTCCTTCCCCACCCCTTCAAAATCCAACATAATTATTGAATATTTTATCTATCATATTAATACGGGAACTTTTAATCATTTTTTTTAAATTTGTTTTTATTCCTATTAATTGATTATGCACACTAAGAGTTACTCAATGTAAAATTCACTTCTTTCTCATTTTATTAAAGTTCATGTTTAGAAGATTACGTTATAAATACGATATGTGTGTTTTGAAAGGCTGTGATGAAATTGCAAAATAATATTAGTCAGACCTTTCATAATCATTTGAAGCATCTACCAAACAAGTTAACGGTGTATATTGGTTATTTGAGTCTTACTTGGAAGAATAATGACTGACCTATATACAAATTCAGTAGAGTAATTATCCTAATTTCAAAGTTTAAAAAAAAATATTTCAAGCTGCCTTTTTCCTTTCCCAATCATCGTAGCCGTAATGTTCTTATCCTTATTACTTTATCCTTGTATTAATCAATTCTTTATTCAGTTCTTACAAACGAGTTGGTTCTTATCAAAAGATAAAAAAAGTTTTGCTTTCAATTGAGAGGTCGTACCTGATCTGACAGGCACAGTCGGGAACAACTTTTGTACCACCTACTTATCCCGTGCTTTCAAGTTTCATACTGTCCCTTGATGGCCCATTGAACCCCACCCCTGCTAT
The DNA here is from genome assembly GCF_000648675.2 of Cimex lectularius. NCBI lineage: Eukaryota > Metazoa > Arthropoda > Insecta > Hemiptera > Cimicidae > Cimex > Cimex lectularius. The sequence continues at coordinate 684,562 of NW_019392858.1, read as the reverse complement.
GTTACCTGACATTGCGGAGAGTCGTAAGCATATTTTGTGTACTATTAAGCTCATTGCGCCCAATTTGTCATACTATTATTTAAGGTAAGTATTTTCTTGTTTATTCCACCTCCATTGTTTATTTAGCTCGGATATCTGTATAAAATCTCGATGTGCCCTATCGGGACCATTTTCAAACACGAGTCCATGAAATAGAGCAGTTGTTGAAGGGAGATGAGGAAGACCTTCACAGATTGAAGTCTTAGGGGAAGAGAGTGATATTAATGCTGAAGATGAGGTTGAAAAATGTGTTCTGTGTTCAGAAACCGAGCAGTGTATTTAGGATATTGATAAAGAAGCAGAGAAAAACTTTTATATTGGTAAGATGGAAAGATAACTGGGCCAGTAAGCCGCCCAAAAAAAGTCGACGTCGGGTCTCACAAGCTTTGCACCCACCTTCCAGGAGTCAAAGCCATCAAAGTTCAAGTTATGTTGGGAATTATTTAATTTTTAATGAATAAACATATTTTTTGTATAATATTTTATTTATACTATTTAGATAAAGGATTAATTTTAGGGGGTTAAAATTAATATGTGTAGCTAAGAACGGCAATTTTCAACCCAGTGCCTGCCAGGCACCACAATGCTCTCGAACTAATGTAAGTTGTCCCAGAGATGCGTTCGAAAAAGGGTTGAAGAGAGATCTGGAAAGATAAAAAAAAGTTTGTTTTAAGTATTTGCGAACGCCATCCTGTTTCTTTTCGCCAAACAGACGAAATCCACAGCACGATCGGTAATCGCTTAGAAAAATACGTTTCCGCAGATTTTGATTAAAAAATCTATGCGAATTTAGTTAAAAATATAAGTGGTTTGAATCATTTATGATTTCGTTTGGCACATTAGGAAAACGAAGTTGTTTTTACGAAACGAAAGACGACCCATTTTTTCAGTACGCAATCCCGAATGCAATTAAGTGGAAATGTGGCAATTTGTACTAAAACTTGATTTTTCTTGCTCCAGACGAACTCGTGAGCGTATTTTGAATATATTTCATTTATGTAACTCATCCATAAACTAATTAACAATAAGTTTTAACTTACATTATAAATTAAAGTTAGTAATTAAGTCTTGACTTTTTTAGTCATAAACATACACATGGTTCAACTAAATATATTCAGGATGCAGGATCTTTTAGGTGTCTGCTTGAGTACATATACATTTTGCAAATTTATAATAAAAAAATATTTTTTCTTGTTTGAACTCAACTTGGAAATAGATATTTACTTCGATTTAATTAAATATATAAATATAGGTATTATCTCGATTTTATTGATACCAGACTTTTATTTTGAACTGTTAAAAAATCAGTGATCAGGCCCAATTTGAAACAAAAGAACACACTTTTCCCACTCAAATTCTGATTAATCAGTCTGTTTCCCTCTCTGGTATCTCTTGTATGATTTTTAACAATATTTTGACGAGATTAATATTTATTTGTATATTGTGCTAAACAATAGATTAACATTTTGACAATATTGTAATTATATAATTACTCAAATAATAATACATAATTTTTTCGAAATGAAAAATTTGTCTCATAGGCGGGATCAAGCCCATGACTTTCTCTACCACTTGAGCTACCGTGACTTCAATCACCCATGCCACAAACTTCAATATTGTAATTAGTAATATCCTGGAATTTGTTTCTCTGCCAAATTTCATTAAAACCTGTTAATTACTTTACGAAATGTTAAAGAAGAAATGTTTTACTCTTATCAGTGAATAAAAAAAATTCTTAACCCTTTTCAATTCGATAACCGACGTTGAACAAAATTTTAGTTTGACCAAAACAATGCAAAAAAAATTCATTGTGAATGTTTTAAGTAGTTTAAGTGAATGTTTTAATTGGGTTTTTGTGAACCTTCAGTAACAAGTACCAGCCGACCTGCCGAAACATTGATGAAATACCTGGTTGTAATAGTTCAACAAATAAAATTTTGATTAATCTACTATTTCCTCACTCAAGGTCACATCCGACATTTGCAAATATTGACGAGAGATCAAAGCCCAGTTATTCAAATATTAGTAATCGACAAATTTACTCGATTAGTAATGAAACATTTAAATACATCTGTGATGAAAGCTCACAAGAATGATTCCTCACTAATGATTTATTTGCGAAACTTCATTACCAAAAACTCAGAAATTATATACTTCTATTATTTCATTGGATTTGATGTCCAGTTAGATGTTAAAGGAAATATTTTTAAGTGGCCCTTGATAAAGTAATAACAATTAGCCCCCAAACAAATTTTAGATTGAAATAAAAAACACATTTCCTCACGTTTATTGAACCAAAACAGCTATCAGCCCATTGGAGCAGATTCGTAACTGACGATTGAGGGTCATAAATTAAATTATTTCACGTAGTTTTATCATAATTCTGTTTGATTTTAAAGAAAAAATGTTTTTGTTGACTATTACAAATTCAATCATTTAACCAAAAAAAAAAATAAATAAATAAATAAGAGGTTGAATAGTCTGCCAATTTTAATTGAAATATTTCAATTATATCCGATGTAATTAATATCAGACTTCTATATTATAATTTTATATTAGAAATCAGTGATAAGGTTAGTTTGAAAGGAAAGAAAACACAAAGAAAAACAGAAGAAAACAACAAGCAATTATGCCTCGTCAATTATTAATAATTCAGATCTTAAACAAATCTACTTATGGTTGCAAACTTGGGGTTAATAGTAAAACAAGATCTACAAGCCATTCTACAGTCACATGCCGAATTTAGAATGGGCAAGTGAATGAATCATGAATAATAGTTTAGAATGAAGTAAATCATGAATAATATTTTTTAAATCCTAATGTCCTTGAAATCTTGTTGAACGCATCTTCGATATATTCAGGACCACAGTATGTCTGTGCCAGTTTGCCTGTATCGTTTTTATCAATGAAAGTAACCCTGTCATCATTATTTATTATATTGCCTATAATTTATTATTACATACATAAGTCAGATTTATTTAGTAACATAGTTAACTACTATCAGCACGTTTTCATCCACTGACGGTGATTTGCTGTTTGTTGCTATACAGTTGTAGATAATGTGATTCTGTTCAGATAAACATAACTGTCTAATAATTTGAATCGATGGAGAAATACTAAATTTTTACAATAAACAATAACACCTGCATGGGTTGTTCACTGTTTAGAATTCATATTGCTTTTGTATAACTTACTTGAATGGCCTGTCGATTGATTTGAACCTTTCAGCGACAAAAATGAAAGTGTAAAAATAATGTAATATCATTATCAATAGTAGCTACTTTTATGGTGCTTTATGCTGCATCTCTATACTTCCTTCCTTTAACTACATTTGTTATCTTGTGGAATATTTAGATTAATTAACTCAACTGTTGGTTAAAATCATATGCTATTTATGATTTTTTTAAAAATATTTTTTATTTACTGATTTTTATAAAAAGTTAAAAATGGAAGAAAGTTGTGACATAAAAGTGGTAGTGTTCATGACCATGCTCATAAAGCTTAGAAGAAATGAACCATTTTGATACTAGCATTGTATATTGATAAGACAAGGAAAATGTTAATCACAGAAAAGGAGGAGCAAGGAGATGTGCCAAGGCCTCCAATGCTACTAAATGTTACATTTCAAGAAAACAATCTGGCTTTTAAAACTGATAAAGTGATTTTATTTTTTAATAAAATGTTCTTATACAATTTTTCTAACTTACGCATTCGCATTTGTGAATTGGGCTAAAACAAGCCAAATTTGAGGTTAAGGATACCGATGTTTCATGATATTGGAATTATAGACATGTTATTGAAACATAATTGTTTTTTTTTTTTTAACAAGTTTTATTTGTTTCAATTACTAAAAGCTTGGGAAAATGTTTATAAATAAGATCTCTTAATATCTTGATGAAATAAATTATAAAGATCATGATAATCAAAGATGTACAAAAACTTATACAAAGATCGGTCAAAAGAACTCATGCTTTTTTCAAAAGTAAAAATAAAATGAAAGGTTTCCTTGTTAAATCCTGGAAGCAACACCAAATTTTTCAGCAGGCGTGTGTTAGGCAATATATTTTTGTAATTTTTAAATGTTCTATATTAAATTATTCCTGAAAATAATAATTTATGTTTCTTCAGGATGGTGCTAGATGCAAAAACTGGAGTTGGCCATAACGACTATGGTAGCATAGGTGGTGTCGGTGGTGGAGAAGTTAGCACAAGCGACGGAGGTAAAATGACACAGAGTGATTTGTACCAACGTCAGCCTTTGTTACCCCAGGAGCCTTGGCCTACCAAAAACGGAGGCACCGTTTTAGGACCAGTTACCACTGCCGAGACGGACTTCTTTGAAGATGACGATGATAGGATCGACGGCCTGAAAAGAAATGTAATAAATGGAGGGGGCAGTGTTACTGCGATCGATATAGATCTTCCCCATCCGCTTAGAGATGAAAAGTTTCCCAAAGAAAAATGGAAAACCTTTATAGGTAATGAATTTTATAAGATGTGTTTTTAAAATTTTGTCTAATAAAAATTTGTTATTTTCTAGCTTTTATAATTTTGGTATCAAATTTTATCATAACAACGGCATCTTTAGCAGTGGTTCATGAATGGGTACCTGATAAGAATAAATACTCTCCTCTTCCAGATGTTATTTTAGATATTATCCCGACATTCCCTGGGGCTTTGGATATTTCCGAAGTAATTATAATGATATCTACCAATGTTACTTTCCTAGTCATCGTCATGCATAAACATAGGTAATTTCATAAATGTAATATATATTTTTTAATATAATTGATGATTGCTTAACTTTATGATTTTTTTTTTTTTTAGGTTTATTGTATTCCGACGAGTGTTCCTAATATTGGCAGTCTTGTATTTGATGCGCTCAGTGACTATGTACGTCACTGTATTGCCATTGTCCAACCCATCTTATTATTGTTCTCCAAAAGCAAATTCGACTGGTTTTCTCCTCATTGCAAAGAGAGTCTTCCAGCTAATGTCTGGTTTTGGTCTCTCCATTAATGGAAAGCACACATACTGTGGAGATTTTATTTACAGTGGTCACACTGTTGTGCTTGTATTGTGCTACCTAATCATTAATGAGTGTAAATATTTTTAACTGTTAAATTATATAAAGATTTTCTTTTATAGGTTTTTAATTAATTGGATTTTTGCTTTTAGATTCACCTAAAAAAGTTGTTATTTTACATTGGGCTTCTTGGACTGCTTCCTTTCTAGGAATTTGTTTTGTTTTATTAGCTCGAGGGCATTATACTGTAGATGTCTTAATAGCTTATTATGTTACGACTCGGATATTCTGGGTGTACCATACATTAGCAAATCATAAAAAATTGAAGGTAAGCATATAAATTATAGTATATCGGTATATGGAATATATTTATTATTATTTTGCAGCAAGCAACTGTAGATAACTGTCTGTCGAGGATATGGTGGTTCCGAATCTTTTGTTACTTCGAGGGTAATGTGGGTGGGCCAGTTCCAAGACAGTTCAACTGGCCTCTACCATGGCCGAGACGCTTTTTAGCTAAACACCCTAACCGTGATAGTTAGTATCATCAGATATTTGTAATCCTTGTGTCTCCAATGTTTGTCAACACAAGAGCTACATCTTCACACAACTGACCTTCTTTGATGTGTTAGAGTAACCACAATCGCAGTTTTTATAATATAATATAATATAATATACATATTTATATACAGTATATATTTTATATTATTTTGTCAAACTAGATGAATATAGTTATTTGTTAATATTTTTTTGTAAAAAAAATCAATATGATGACATTAAAAGTTAATAATGATAATAATATTATTTGAACTTTTTATTTATAGCAAGGTAAGTTATATTTTTCAAGAAAATGAATAATATCCATACTGCAATTATTTCAGTGTACTAAGAAAGAAAGAAAAAACATTCCTCTCATTACAACAGCTTGGTTTCATTAAAATTAATTACACCTTTCATTTAATTTACCATCAATCCTGTTTAGTATAACAGTGGCAACTTTTCAATTAGTAAAATCCAACAATACAATTTATTTGGCAGTGATAGCAGGATCTAGGCAGATTAAACTGAATTGTTCTCTGAACAATCAATTATATTGTGAGTTTTGGCTGTGAAATTTAATTACACGATTAGCTATTTTGTTTTTGTTCATCAATTAGAACTGTTCTTGTTGGTAACTTGTAAAATGTATGATTGATCAAGAATGAACAAATTCACATTTTATACCGTGTCATTTTGTTCGGTTCTTGTGTCTTTAGAAAAATGTTATACTATAAATATTGGACAAACTGTAATCAGGTTATCATGTTGTAATACTAAAAAATCCCTCTTTTCCATTATGTTCATTTGAATGAGCATCTTTTTTAAACTTGATGATTTTTATCACATGGGTAAAAATTTATTATTATTTACAAGAAAAAGAATATTAATTTAAGGAAACGCACATTATCAATTAATGTATTGATAAATATGTTGGAAAAGAAATTTTACGTAAGTGTTTTGTTGTTTATATTTATATATGCTTATTTCATATTTGATAACCCTTATAGTTTTTAATTAAAATCATTTCATTGTTTAGTATTATTATTGTGTATTTACTATCAAAAGTCAGTAAAAATCCAATGTGAAAATTAATATACATATATATATATATAAAATATTTTGAAATGTAAAAAAAATATTTGTACTAAAGTAATGTTTTTCTTTTTGAATAATTAAGTTAAATGCTTATTGTTAAGGTATGACAATTGAACAATTTAAGCTATAAATATGGATAAACAATGAACAGGAAATGGAAATTACATAGGTGTTTCAAATCATGATCTTTTGTAGAGATATGATTTCTAAGTGTACACCTTTAATGAAATATCTATTAGTAATTTTTTAATTTTAATTTATTTCGCGTATAGGATTAATAATTTTTTTGAAAAATATTTTCATTCAATAATATTGAATATTAACAGATAGATTAAGTACTCGTCCTTAAAAAATATATAATTTAAAAAAAATAGATGCATTTAAGGATTATTCTTATCTGCCAGGTGCCTCATTTTCTTATATTATTTTAGTGCAAAATGAAACTAATATTTTACTATGTAAAAAAAAAAAAAAAAAAAAAAAAACCTTCAATGTTGTAATGAAAAAAAAAATATTAGGAATAATTTTCTGTGATGACCTTTATATAGATATAGTGGCTCTATGAACAAGAGAGAAAATCATAGGTAAACACATATTGCCTTCTGTAAGCAAAGATTTAACATCAATCATTGATGAAATTGGAAAATTTCCACTTTTAATTTGATAACTTAAACATCTTAAAACATTGAATGTTTGAATGTTGATGTTGTTTCACTTAAAAAAATAAAAAAAACTATTTTAAGTTTTTCTGCATTTATATGAAATGTTTGTGAACTTCCATTGTATGTTAGTCATAAATTAATTATATTCTGATATATTTATCATTGATTATGGTATACGAGGTAATTTGAAGTTGGAGTTACCTTAACCGTTATATTTAGGAAATTAGTGTTTAACAAACAAAAACAAAAAAAACAAAAAAAAAAACAAAAAAAGCAAAAAACTGTTATCTTATATTAAAGTTTGTTGCTATTTAAAATTATAGTGTTTTGTTGAAGATCATGGTAAAATTTACTTGTAATAGTTTTATATGGGAGGGCTTGTTCTATTTATTTAATAATCCTCAAGTGATGTATAATACTAAATTTAACGATAATATTTAGTTGTAAATTTTAAAAACTAAGGAAAGTGATATTTGCAGTTTATAATAAAGCAGTGTTTTGAATATAAAATATCTGAACTTGATTTACGTATGACGAACAAAATTTAAGTTTGTATCTTTAGAAAAAGAAGTTTTACATGATTGCACATCTGTTTTTGTGCAACAAACAAATTTATTTATATTTTACTGTAAGATTTGAAATGTGTGTACATCAAATTTTCATAATTTAATTGTCTGTCACTAATCTTTTCACTTAGTGTTTTGTTAGCCTTAGCATTGGGACACTAATAAATTTTTATAGTCTGCTTATTTAGAGTGGTTGTGGGAAGAGATGTGTCCAAGTAGGTCTTGAAACACTGAAAATATGTGCCTATGTATTTTTAATCTATGAATCTCTGCAGTTTACTACCATGTTATGATTTAAACACGCTCTGCTAAACAAAAGTAAGGCCTTTGTTTTTGTTTCTTAAAAGTGAATTTATTTATCTAATGATTGTATAATAGAATTTTAAAGATTATTTTTATGTAAAGCCAAGTGAAATGTGTTATATCTTAGCAAACTGTTTTTCATAAAAATTGCAACTATGTTAAATAAAGTATTTATTTTGCAATTAACTTCTTACACAGTGATAATGAATATCCCTTCATTCCTATGTTCAGCAAGGAAAAAGGTGACAAGTTAAACTAACTATAACTTTAAGGGAAAACATTAACTATCTTTTAGGCAAATGAAAGCTATAGAGAATGAATATTAGAAATTATTATAGAAATATTAATTATTCACTATATTTGTTTATACTTATATGATAAACTTTATTTATTTCATAATTACATTAATTGCTGATGGGCAAATAAGAGATATTGTCACCCTGAAAAAAATATGTCCAGAGGAATTTCTATAAACATTTTTTGTTGCTAAATTTTCAATTTTTGGATAGCAGTTCACTTAGTGCAAAGACCTTTCATTTTCAAATTGGTTAGAATATGCTTAAAAGTTCATTCATTAACACAATCAATTTGAAACTTTTTTTTTTTTTTTTACAATCTATGTCCTTATTTATTTATTTATACACGGGTCAATGCCCATTACAACATCTACAATGATAACTTGTGCAATATAGTTTTTTTGACTTGATAAAAACTGCCATGGAACTAATCCACATTGAACTTATAGTAGACGATGGGGTTTGGTCTGCGAGTTGGCGAACTCATGTTGAACCGGCACACGGGCACTACTGGGTCTGTCTACNAAAAAAAAAAAAAAAAAAAAAAAAAAAAAAAAAAAAAAAAAACCGTGTACATGAAAATTAGGTAGTAGGAAGATGTCATTACGAAAAAAAACACAGTTGGCATTGCTAGACCGCTGACTGTCAGTTGTGAAAACTATACTGACTGTCGGGTAATTTTGGTATTTTAGAATTGGGAGGAATTAAAATAAGCCTGATGGGCTTTATAGAAAGTTGGATGATGTGTGGATTTTTCTGGTTCGGAAAGTCCGGTTAAGTAATACATTAAAAAAATTCAATGTTTATTTTCATGTTTTCCATTTGGAGTTGTAAGGATTTGCTCTTTTAACACTTACACGTCTGCGAAATATTTCCAGGAAGATATTCATTGTTTATGAAGTGAAGAATTTTTCTCGGGGATGAGGTATCAAAACTTGTGTGGTTCAAGAACGGTTTTCCCAGTTTAGTGACTGGGAGTTTTGTGGCCCTGAAAAGGGCCGGTGTTGTGTAGTGGAGTAGGAGGGCCGACGAATCGAGGCCGCGACCGATGCATGGCGCCGTTGGTTGATGGTCTGTGACCGTGAGAGTACCGTTGGCTGAGGTCCGGGGGCCGTGAGTCGGCTGACTCCACAGAGGCCGAAGGTTCTGAGATGCAGCGATTAGCCGAGAGCAGCGTTTGGCGTTTATAGCCAAGTCGGCTGTTAGAAGGCGAGATCAGGCTGATGCAGCGAATACTTGCTGTCGTCGACGGTGTTCCTTTGGTGAGATCTCGTCAGGTTGACGAGTCTCCTGGAGTCGTGTATTAGTGATGTGTGAGACCTCGTCGGGTTGACGAGTCTCCTGGAGTCGTGTATTAGTGATGTGTGAGACCTCGTCGGGTTGACGAGTCTGCTGCAAAGAGGCAGTGCCCCTGCTTATATAGGAAGTAGTCTACTCTGATTGGCTGCAGAGTGGAGGGCGAGAACATTCCATAAGTCGTAGTGGCATCTAGCGGTGACTTGTGGTAGCTACAAGTGGCCACTACACCCAGGTACCATAACCTTTACCGAGCTGTTGAAAGACAGTTCCATAGATGTTATAGCATAATCATCACATTGGTCATCTGCGGATAGTCCTACTTTTTTAAGGTTATAGGGGTATTCACGATGTTTGTAAGATGTTAATTCGTGTTAACTCGAATTGAGAAATGTCCAATAAGATCGTGAACACCCCCTTCTTTTCATAGCACGTTAAACGTTAGTTTTTCCGCAATGGTGCGCTTGGCGATTGGTAGAACCAAAAATAAAGTCCTTGAAGGCTTGTTGATGTTTGTTATAGTTTTGTTTTGAATTGAATTGTAAGATGCCTGAAGTTAATAAAAAAAGGAAAATTAATCAACTCTTTCATTCGAAATGCTATCTATGCACTCGAAAGTACTAACAAATAACACGCTTCATATTATGGCGACATACCTAACTTGTATCCTAACGTGTAACAGTCTACAACTTTATTACGTGTATCTTTTATGAATGAGAGTATAAGGACAGATCAAAAATTAACAAAAGAAATGTATTGGTCTCATTTAATTAATGCTTATTTAAGAATAATAATACGTGTAATGAAAAAACAGCTGTTAAATTCATGGCTGCCATGTCGGTTACCTACGCCCTGACGGATAGCAATGTGACTACATTTTCGACCTAAAGCCAGAAACACATAACTATCATTGTAGTTATTCTAGGCTGACGTTCATACACTCCTATACAATGATGACCTCTATTTTCATGAACCTTCCGTGAGTTAAAATGACCTGTTCTTCCTATGCCCAGATCCCGTGTTAGTGTATAATAGCAGGCAACCAGAAAGGTTCGTGCTGTTTATCATTTCCTATTGTTTTAATACCGTTAATAAATATTTTTATATCCATAGGAGGATTAGGTGTTTACATCACGTTATACCAAAATGATCAGTTCAAAATAAAAAAGTGTCTTGAACTGTTCAGTATAAATGATAAAACATTTTCTTTCTCATGCCATCAAAACACATAATTCGTACATACCTATTCTATGAATTTTAGCTTGCTACTATGGCGGCCAAGGCAGCTCTTAAAATGTGCACTGCGTCCTTTTATGAAACAATAAAGCCAGAAACACACTTACCCGATTCTACGCCATGCGACGCTACCCGACGCAAATCCAAACTCCGATTTTCCATAAGGTTGCATTACCCCCGTGCACATCTACCCGATGNAGACCACGCCCCCTAACGCAACGCCCCCAGCGACAAGCGACGGACGCAACAATATATAAACCCCACTCAGACTGAATGACAGACAGTTTTTCACTGAAGATGGCGTAATGCCGAAACGCGTTTGATTAACTCAAACAAAAAACCCGCGAGTGTAGACAGACCCAGTAGTGCCCGTGTGCCGGTTCAACACATTGAACTTGTTGCCTTTTATTATGAGCCGATTAATAAGACTCATCAACAGGTAGTTTGTAGAATGCATTTGATAATAGAATACATTACAATTTCTCTAATTGAAACTAGGCACATTGAATTTTATCATGGCTAACAGTTCATCACAATTTATTGTCACATTTAGTAGCTTGTAAAGAAATCCCATGTCAAGTAGTTCTCGTCTGTTACTTAGACTATTAGACCTATTTGGGACATTACATGACCATATTCATGAGGGTCTCTTCTTATTCCGAGTTTAAAAGCAGTAAATCTCCGAAATTTCTTCTGCACTTGTTCTAGTTTGGTCTCCTTCACAATATAGTGCGGATTCTAGACCACACTGCAATATTCTAATTTTGTGCGAATAAAAGTGCAATATAAAAGCTTGAATACATTTTTATGGTTGAAGTCAGCTGATAATCTCATGATAAAACCCAAGAGTTTAATACTATCAGCTCTCAATTTACCAATGTGTACATCAAAAGACAGCTTTCTATCAAATGTAATACTTAAATCTCTTATTTCTTCCATTCTTTCTAGCGTAACACCTTCAATCTGATAATTATAGGTAATATTATTTGTATTTCTACTGTATGTCATAACTTTACATTTCTGTACATTCAGGTAGTTTTTTGTAGTGGCACCATAAAGCCTAACAGTCTAGGTCACTCTGGAGCAAGTTACAGTCCAAGACCGAGGTCACGGATTTATATAACTTGACATCATCAGCAAACAACTTAATTTTGCTATGTTTAATGTACAGAGGGAGATCATTTATACAAATTGTAAATAAAAGAGGGGACAAGTGTCCTCCCTGAGGAACACCAGATGTCACTTTTATTGGGTTCGATACATAATTGCCACATTTTATAATTTGTGATCACTTTGTCAAGAAGGATGTTAACCATAATATTGCGTTGATTTCCAAATCTGTGTAGAGTAACTTTCTGATCAAAATGCCATGATCCACCTTATCGAAGGCTTTGGAAAAATCTGTGTATACAGTATCTACTTAGAAAGCACTTAAGAAGCAGAAATATAACAAAAAGATATTTTAAAACAAAATGACATGTAAACTAAAGAAATGTGTACATACCTAATAAAATAATAATTTCAGTACAAATATATGAAAAATAATCATTAACTTTTTAATCATGAACTATTTAAAGGGAATATTATTGAATTCTTGGGTTTTTGACAAAGCAATGAACAAAAAGTCTACCATGAGCTCATTAATATACTCCTGCTGTTTGAAAAAAAAATTATTTTGACGAGACACAAATTAAAATTTTTATAGGAAATATATTTTATCCATTATTTGATAAACAAAGGATAACAAATGAGACTAACAAATTAGGAAATGTCAATGATTTGAAGAAGGAAAACAAAACACTCAAATGCCAGAATGACATTAATAGATGCAAGAAAGAAAATAAATGCATTGAATTCTGATTTGCAGAGATCCAACAATGACCATAAACATTTATCGGCCCATAATTAAGCCTACTAGTACATAATGAATCCAACGTTTTTATCTTAAAAGTCAATATTTATTTGCAATAAAAAACATAACTTATTTATGTAGGGTGTGAAAAACAATATTTCAAATGGCATTAATTTATACAGTAATAAATACAAATTCTTAATATATATGTATCACCGAAGCGAGTCCTCCACTGCCCATACAGAGTAGTTTACGACAGGCTTCGCTCCCGGACGCGACACCTCGGGATTCGGTGCTTCGGTTGGGCCACTGGCCGACACCTCCTCGACCATTCTGGCCGTACTCGTCCGCAACGATCCGGTGAACTTGCCCAAATCATGTACGCTGCCATACCTCTACAAGGCTAAGTTCCTTGAACTTAGAAATAGATACGCCGGTTTTCGTCTGATTTTTACAGACGGGTCCAAGACCGGCGATGGTGTGGCGAGTGCTGTGTATAGCGAGGGAGTGGCCACCTCCTGGTTGTTGCCCCCTCATTGCAGCGTATACACGGCAGAGCTGTATGCGATTTGGCACGCTCTCGAGGCGGTGCGGACCGGGGAGGGCTCAGCCTTCCTCGTATGTACCGACTCTCTGAGCGCTGTCTGGGCTATACGCGACAGGTTCTCTGTGGACCCTCTCGTCGTGTTCTTGTTAGAGAAATACGCGGAGCTGGAGCCTCTCGGAAAAACGGTGGCTGTTCCGGACTGGATTCCCGGACATGTCGGCCTGGAGGGTAACGAACACATGGACGAGGCGGCGAAAGCCGGTACGTCCCACCCTCCGGATCGGACTATCGCGATCAGGCCCCCTGACGTTAAACATGCAGTTAAAAATATGATAAAAGAAAGATGGCAGCGTCAGTGGGCGGGGTCGTCGGAGAGGCTCTTGCGAGTGAAGAGCACGACCGGTAGATGGCCCTCAGAGAATCTGAGCAGGAGACAAAGGGATTGTCCTCACCCGACTGAGGATTGGCCATACGCGGTTGACACATCGGCACCTGCTTTTGGGCCAAAGCCCGCGCAAGTGCCCCTTATGCAAAGAAAGGTTGCTCGATGTGTCCCACATAATAGAGGCGTGTCATGCCTTGGCTCCATACAGAGTGCGTGTAGGCATGCTGCCGGACTTAAGAAGAGTTCTCGAACACGGTAGCGAGTTTCAGAGTCCCCCGTTCTGCTTTTTAGGGGAAATTGGGTTTTTTTATTGTATATAGTATGTCTTATGTGTTGTGTGTCTATATGTTTTGTCTGAGTGCATGTATTTATTAGCGTGAATGGCGAGGGGTGAGGGTGAAAAATAACATCATCACCCCTCGAACGATGAGAACGTAAGAGTGTGTGTTCGGGGTCGATGGCGAAATATTTATAAAAGTACCCCATCGACCCCAATCTAGTTTAGTTTAAGTATATTTTAGTGGAGGAATATCAAGTACTCCACTGACCAAACGGAATGAGTGTACTGTATGGATGTATTTAAGTGTATGAATGTATTTATTTGTATGAATGTAGTGTTTGAACGGGTATAGAATATAGACTTAGTTGGGGGCTGAAATGACCTAAATGTCGGAAGCCCCAGCCAAAAAAATATTAAAAAAATAAATAAATACAAATATTTAAGAGTTACATTCCACCTAGTCTCTTCTAGTCCTTACATACATAAAAAAAGTCCTCAACACCAAAACAGCAATAAATATATCTTGGTCTCCTTTTATTATGCAGAATGTCATACCTCTTAGAACAAAAGACTGTATTTAATGCATGTATTCGACTAACAAGAGTACAATAACTTGAGCTTTCATTAAGGGAAAAAGTTAGGCCTATAAAGTATGACTGGCATGCTTGGAAGTATATGTACAAAAAACAAACTGATTAAACTCAATTAATTACGCACAATTTTTTCAAAATGAAACATTTGTGTCAGGCGGGATTCGAACCCATGACTTTTGGCTAAATATGCCGCTGTTCTACTATTTGAGCTACCTTGATTTCAATCGCCCATTCCACAAACTTCTCATTTCGACTCCCCGTTTATTCCAATTGTAAGCAAATCGCGGCTTCATATAGAAACACATTTTATGTACTCTGTACTACATTAGCGGGACTGTGTACAATCTACAGGTGTGATTCTAGTTTAATACCAACTTTTATTATTATTTATCAAGTTATTCTTAATTATATTTACTCAATTAATTATACACAATTTTTTTCAAAGTGAAAAAATTGTGTCGCACAGAATTTGAATCCATGACTTTCTGCTAAACATGCCTCTGTTCTACCTAATTTGCTTACAATTGGTGGAATAAACAGGGAGTTGAAATGAGAAGTTTGTGGCATGGGTGTTCGAAGTCACGGTAACTCCATAAATTTTGGCAAAATGAGATAAGTGCATATTTCAGTAAGCCTTTAGGCTTGACAGACTGTATATTTTTTAAACAGAGAATGAAACAATTTCTTTTTAAATGTAATGTGCCCTTTTAGATGTCTTGAAAAGTTCAAAAACATTTCAGTAATTCTACACATTTGTAAACCAGAGTAACTCACATACTGAAATATAATAAGTGTATTTTCTGTCCTAATGAATACTTGTCTAGGTGCGACAAGGAGATTTATTTTTCCTACTTGTATTAACATTTATTTTGTTGGTAGAACAACACAACAGAAATAGTGAATTTACTTCACATGTTAAATATAGTGGTTATTAATTCAACTTGATATCCCATTTTAACCGCTAGTAAATCAAATCATAGTGAATATTAGTGATGGTATGATAATTGGCAAGTAGCCTACATTTGTGTTAAAAACTAGATAATTGTTGATACATAAAGGGATAAGAAAATATATAATTAAAAAACCATTTACTAGGGCAACTATATTGAATTTGATGAAAGTGAGCACAATAAAAATTAATTCAATAATAAAAATAAAAAGCAAATAAATTGAGTCTGTACCAAAGGTCTAAACTTTATAATCACAATTCGGAAAAGTTGAGTATTTTGATATCCAATTTTACTACCCCAAAGGTACAGAATTAAGAAAAGTGATCAAATCGATCCACAGAATAAAGTTGATGATGAAAAGTATCATCTGAGAACCTTATATGATCCTCTTCATCATCATTTATACTGTATAGTTTTGGTTTATAAATACAAATCAAAACATAATTTCCAAATTATCGAGATGTGAAAACAAAATTTCAATATCCCCAGTACAAAATGATGAAATTTTGAGTTTCTGGGATAATTTTTTTTAGCATGGAAAGGACTTTTAAAATGTGAAAAACATTGATCCTCAAGAATTCAACGATTCATTCTGGAGATATTGAAGTTTTCCTCTAGAACTCGATAATTTCAATTTATCGAATACCTGATTGTTGTTGATTAAAGTTAAATTTGTATTTGTAGCTGTATAAGCAACAGATAGGAAATTTAACTTTCAGTCACTGCAATTAAGGTATGAATTGTCTATGTATAAAGTATGTATATTATAATATCTTATGCATGTCGTTTTTGTTTAAAAAAAATTATGTTATTTATATGAATTCATGGAAATATTTCTTTGGAATTTGTATGTCAGAGCGACAGATTGGATCTTTAACTTTCAGATACCGCAGTTAAGATATGAATTGTCGATGTATAAATATGTATATTATAATATGTTATACATATAGTTTTTGTTTAAGAAAAAAAATCACCTTTTCAAGACAATTAAAGTATGTTATTTATACGAATTCATGAAAATATTTCTTTGGAATTTGTATTTTGAGTCGTTGGAATGACAGATTGGATTGTTAACTTTCATATACTGCACTTTAGATATGAATTGTCTATGCATAAAATAAGTATATGATAATATCGTATACACATAGTTTTTGTTTAAAAAACCACAAATATTACCTGTTTGTATGTTATTTATACGAATTCATTCAAAAATATTATTTTGGAATTTGTATTTTCAGAAGTTTGAATAACAGATTGGATCTTCAACTTTCAGATACTGCAGTTTAGATATGAATTGTCTATGCATAAAATATGTATATTATAATATATACATATTAGCTTTTGCTTAAAAAAAAAAACAAGTATTACCTGCTTGTTTGTTATTTATACGAATCCATCCAAAAATATTTCTTTGAAATTTGTATTTGAGTCGTTTGACAGCTTGGATTTTTATACTTCCTCAAATTTCTGTGAGTTTAATGCACACTAGCGCTGTTCGATGAGTGAGCGCCCGTGAACCGTGAAGCGCTTCTTCGCCGGTTTTTATCGAGTCGAAAATCGAAATTGTTTGAAGAAGGTTGCAATGCTCTTTTGGTTCCGTGTTTGTTCTTCATGAAAATATATCTGAATTCTGAGTGAAGGGTGGACTAAGTGAAATTGAAATTTGTCTCGTTTAATATCGACGACCGGAACATTTCCGGATTTCTTCCTTAAGCCGACCGTACTGAAATAAACAGCCAGGATGCCGCGGATAATGATTAAAGGAGGAGTGTGGAGGAACACCGAGGTGAGTTTGGACATATATTTACAAAAAAATACCCAGAGGTATACGTTACTAGAACTTTTTCTACTGAAATATCACGGATGTTCCAGGATGAAATCCTCAAGGCCGCCGTCATGAAGTACGGCAAGAACCAGTGGTCGAGGATAGCGTCCTTGCTCCACAGGAAGTCGGCGAAGCAGTGTAAAGCACGTTGGTTCGAATGGCTCGATCCAAGTATTAAAAAGACGGAGTGGAGCAGAGAAGAGGATGAAAAACTTCTCCACCTGGCCAAATTGATGCCGACGCAGTGGCGTACGATTGCTCCGATAATCGGAAGGACAGCTGCCCAGTGCCTTGAGCGATACGAGTACTTGCTGTGAGTATAGGCTTAAACCGTTGATTTTGTCCTTCCTTTTTAACATATTTAACACTGTAGATAGTAAAGTAATTCTTGTCATAAAGAAGTTGCAAGACCCGATGGGTCCAGATGCACATCTGCCAGACCATTTTAAAATAAATTTTTCCATGGGCAGGGATTCAAACCCAGAACCACCAGTAAGTACAAGTCAAAAGCGATCCCCCACAGTAGATAGTGGTGGTTTTTCGTCTGTAAGCCAGTGTACATGTGCTGAACTTATTTTGATCTGTCTGGCACATTTCAGCATTTTACCATCTTTAATGCTTGGCTACAAGATAGACAGATCCCAATGATCAGAAACGATCAAACTAAAGGTTTATCACTTCGCAGCTCTCAAAATTTTAGAACATGTGAAACTTTGTGTTGTGTGTTTAGGCGATGACACGGCGCTCATCACTGTAAGGTAAAGGTCCCGGGTTCAAATCCAGCAGCCCTGCATTCGAACCCGAATTGCTTACAAATGGGCTTTTTTGAAAAAAACACCGGCACTCCAAGGGTTTATATGACCTCTGCTGTAAATAATGGCTGCTTGGCTAGAACCCTCGTAATAAAAAAAAAAAAAAAAAAAAACCACAATTGTAAGATTATAAATATTTTAAATAATTATAGGGCTGTTTCAGCTTGAAAAACCTACCAAACAAGAACTTTATATAAAGCTTATAATAGAAATAATTGTCAATTTTTTTTTTTAAGTGGTTAATATTAAAAAAATGCTTATCTTGATTGTCAAGTGTTGCAAAAATCCAGGACGATTTGTGTGTTATATCCATATTTTTACATACTATTATTTTTTGGGGACTATAGTGACTTGTGGTGTCTGATTCTCATATTAACCACTCTAGCGGTTCTGGATTTGAATTTGGATATTGTCCTTGGAATTTTATAACACAAACCAACTGCTAGATAACCTAGGCCACCTAGTAGACCCGAGAAAAAGAATTGCAGCAATAACCTACTACTTTTTAAAAGAAAGATCAAGTCAATTGATCAGAACTAAGGAACTAAAAAAAATGAATACCCCTGCTTCCTAGTATCCTTCTCATCCATAATCATCATCATCATCGGGTGTATGATTCTTATATTAGCCATGCTAGTGGTTCTAAGTTTGAATCCTGGAATCTTATATGAAAGTTATTGTATATTGCATTGGGACCTTTTTACCAGGAATTGTTCTCTATTTTGTTAATCGAGTTTTAATTGATTATTTTATTTATTTTACAAAGTATGTTTTTCAATAATATTTCAGTGATCAAGCGCAGAAAAAGGAAGAGGGTGAAGATGGCGCCGATGATCCTAGAAAGCTTAAACCTGGAGAGATTGATCCCAATCCAGAAACAAAGCCCGCTCGACCCGATCCCAAAGATATGGACGAAGATGGTGCGTTTATCATTTTAACAGAATCTTGTTCTGTTTATAATAATTTTTTTAATTATAATAAATTTGACTTTAATGCTGGAAACATAATGTTTTTAAAAGGTTTTAAAAAATTTTTACTAAAAATGTAGATATTGAATAGAGTAAAAAATCTTCAAATAATTTTGGTCTGATTGCAAAATCTGATTTTTTAAAATTTACATCATTTAGAAAATGACTGTCAATAATTTAATTATGACTTACAGAGTATTAAAAACTAGGTCGTTTCCATCTGTAATAAAATTTTGATTGAATTTGTTTACCTGCCTTTCAATGATGTTATCGATACACTTTCATCCTTCAAAGAGTGTCAGCTGTCAATGAACGAAGTTTGTTGTTCAGTAGTGTGAATGATTTAGATAGACTGCAAATTCATTTGTGACAAAAATAACTAATATTCATGCTACACAATATTGGCATATACATAATATTGGCACAAGCAGCATTGTATTAAATATAATCATATTTTTAGAACTGGAAATGCTTTCTGAAGCCAGAGCTCGTTTAGCCAACACTCAGGGCAAAAAGGCAAAAAGAAAGGCCAGGGAGAAACAGTTGGAAGAGGCTAGGAGGCTTGCTGCTTTACAGGTTTTTAAAAATACAAAATCATTCAAAGAACAAATTAATTATTTAATTTTCAAATAGAAAAGGAGAGAATTGAGAGCAGCTGGTATTGAATTTGCGTCAAGACAAAAAAGGAAAAGAGGGATAAACTACAATGCTGAAATTCCTTTTGAAAAGAAACCCGTACCTGGATTTTTTGATACGAGCAATGAAATTATCGATCCACATTTGCCGAATTTCCATAGGCTTCGACAGCAAAATTTGGATGGGGAATTAAGAAGTGAAAAAGAAGAGGTAGATTCTAATAAATTTATATGATTTGTTTGCAATTGTAAACGTGTTAATGACATTTTTTAGAAAGAACGTCGCAAGGATAAACAAAAAGTAAAGCAAAGAAAAGAAAATGACATGCCATTGACAATGCTTCAAAATCAGGAGCCAGCAAAGAAACGTAGCAAACTAGTTTTACCCGCACCTCAGATATCAGATCAAGTAATATCATTATAGAAATAAAAAATTCATAATAATAATTAATTTTTTAATTTTAAGGAATTGCAACAAGTAGTGAAACTTGGTAGGGCAAGTTATGCAGCTAGGGAGGCAGTGAGCGAAGGGAATGAAAGCGCTGCTGACACACTTCTGAACGATTATGCTTTAGCTACACCCAACGCTGCAAATACCCCCCGTACACCTGCTCCTACAACTGATAGAATACTTCAAGTAATGTGTATTTTGATTTATTTATAATTCTGTTTATTAATTATGTAAATTTTTAGGAAGCGCAAAACATGATGGCGTTGAGTCATGTGGATACACCGTTGAAAGGAGGTGTCAATACGCCTTTGTACAACCCGGATTTTGGAGCTCACCCACAGTCTGAACACATAACAACACCAAACACTTTGCTTGCCACACCTTTTTCAAACAGATCACAACCAGATGGTAATATTGGTTTTATTTTATTTTATTTTTTTGCTATATTTATAATACCAAAACATGCCTTTAGGTAGGACACCAGGATTTCAAACACCGAAGGATGTTCATGGTGGATTAGCAACTCCAACTCCAGTTAGAGATAAACTTAACATTAACCCTGAGGAAGCCAGTATGGGTGGAGACACTCCATTGACTGTACAACAGACTCAAGTAATTCACTTAAATCTTTCATTGTGTCAATTTGCTAAAATAAATAATCCACCTATAGGTAAAGGAGCAACTTAGGGCAAGCCTTAGATCACTGCCACAGCCGAAAAATGATTATGAGATTGTAGTTCCTGAAGATGAAGTTACTAGTGAGGAGAACAAGTCGGCTTCAGCAATGGAGGTTGAAGATCAATCTGAAATAGATGAGAGACATTTGGCTTCACTCGCCGAGCAAAGTCAGAATTTAATTTATTTTATTTAAAAAATATACTTATTATTTGTGTTATCTAGGAGAAAAGGAGTTGAGAAGTAGATCTCAAGTCATACAAAGATCGTTGCCCAGACCTGCCGATATTAATATCGTGTTGAGGCCGGCAAATACAGATCCACCTTTGACCGATTTGCAAAAAGTAATTCAATTTTGTTCTTTTTCTATTAAATAAATTGTATTAAACACAGTTATTAAAAAAATAGGCTGAAGAACTTATCAAACAAGAAATGATAGTTATGTTACATTATGATGCGGTACAAAATGGAGATCCACCTATGGCAGCACGTAAAACGAGTAGTAATCTTCAGGCACAACATTTAGCCCATTTAGAACAGCATCCTTATGAATCATTCACAGAAGAAGAAATAAAAAAGGTATTTTTTTTTTAACTTTTTTGTTTTGCTTTTATAACAATGTCCATTTGTCATAAGGCTAAAGAAATCCTCCAAGCGGAAATGGAAGTGGTGAAGCAAGGTATGAACCATGGTGAACTGTCTTTAGATACATTTACTCAAGTTTGGGAAGAATGCTTAGGACAAGTGAGAAGCATTAAATTTTTAATTAATCAGAAAGATTTTTTTAAAAATGATTTAAAATTTCTTCCCTCCAGGTGCTATTTTTGCCGAGTCAAAATAGGTACACAAGAGCCAATCTAGCTAGCAAGAAGGACAGATTAGAATCGGTTGAAAAAAGATTGGAGCAGAATCGAACGCACATGACAAGAGAGGCCAAGAGGGCTGCAAAAATGGAAAAGAAAATTAAAATAATTACAGGAGGCTATCAAGTAAATATTCAATTTGGTCAATTTGATATTTTTGGGTGTTTGAAACTGTTTTTTTGTTCAGACTAGGGCACAGGCTTTAATAAAGCAACTCCAAGATGTTACTGAACAAATTGACCAAGCGCACATGGAAAGGTCCACATTCCAGGTTTTACAACAACAAGAAGAAAATGCTATTCCTAGAAGAATTGAGGTTCGCTTAATTTTACTCCGGCAAATCATAAAATAATTAAAATGTTTTCTTTTGCTTATAGGCAATTACTGAAGAAGTAAGCCGACAGCTTGATAGAGAAAAGGCCCTGCAAAGAAAATTTAGCCAATTGCAAATACTCGTTCAACCATCAATACACAGTGAAATTTGAATGAAAACTATTTTATGCTCTATGAAGGCATGAACTGAGAATTTGAAAACAATGTGTCATAAAAAAAATTCTCGTATTTAAAAGTTGTACATAATAAAACACTTTTATTTGTTTTGCTTTGTATACATTTGAATCTTATTTAACGAATTCCTAAAACAGAAGGCACACTATGTTAACGATTTCTTTTTAGGACGAATAAAAAATAATTTTTAAAAATCGGTATTTTTAATATTAAGTTGCATTTTTATTTATTTTAATTTTAGAGTAGCCGAGTGGTGGGCTTATTAGATTCTCAGCTTGCCTTCACTGTTGAGAGACTATCTTTTTGTAAAGATTGAACAACATACTCTACCATTTATCATTTCTTCACATCAACTTTGTGATATGGTAAAAAGCTTAATGGTGAGCACTGGATAATAATGATGTAGAAATGAGTATTTACAAGGCATTGTAGGAGATCTGATGTTGAAGGGTAAAAGTACTTTGTGTAAATGTCATCTACAGTGGTAAAATTATTATTAAACAAGGGGGGAAGAAAAGAAAAAAAAACTATTCAAACAGAATTTTCCCCTTAGCAAGAGTTCCCACACAGGAAAGAACTTAATTAATTTTATATAACACCAACTAAATAAAAATAATATTGATTTCATTTTTTGTTTAATTATCAGACTTTGAAAGCTGCAGTTTCGTAGTAATAAAACTACCACAATAGGAATAGAGAGGGACGTTATTTTTTAAGAAGCAGAAGACAATCTTAACAAACACAGTGAGGTCCCTTCATGTGATCGACGACTTTTTTAAATATGCTGATTGCTTGCGTTATCTCTTCCTCGCTGACCACCAGCGGTGGGGTGAAACGGAGAAATTCGTCTCGGTTTGGCCATACAAGCAGGCCACAATCCCTCAAGTTTTCTGTTATTTCCATCGGGCTTCCAATTCCTAAAAATAATGTATTTATAAGTTTTAATATTATCAAGCATTATTTTCAGACAATACGAAAAGCTGTATGAATTTTTCTTCAAATTCATCAATAAATTAATGAAGAATTTGTTTATGTTAGCCTTACATATGCCGATATCCCTGATTTTTAATATGTATAAAGCTTATTCATATATGTTCGATAGACTTTTTAATGCCAAAGAAATAAATCTACAACCGCCTTATGTATACAATACTTTGTTATTGTCAACCGAATTGGCTGTATATCGTGAGTTGTACGGTTTCCTTACAAATAGTAATGTTACTGTGTGATTGTATAAAAGTGTATAAAAATATCCTAATGT
Source organism: Cimex lectularius (assembly GCF_000648675.2). Classification (NCBI taxonomy): domain Eukaryota; kingdom Metazoa; phylum Arthropoda; class Insecta; order Hemiptera; family Cimicidae; genus Cimex; species Cimex lectularius. Next base: position 660,899 of record NW_019392858.1, on the reverse strand, counting down.
CTAGTTCTTAATAATAATGCAATAATGTAAAAAAAAAATGGCTGTATAAAAATTTTGGTAAAAAAAAAAAAACTTATTCATGTATGTATTAGAAAAGTAAATTAATTCTAGTAATAGTATAAAGTTTTACTGCCAATAATTATGCAGATAAATTGCATGATTAATTAATACTAGGGGCTAAGCAACTATTACATCATAAAGGAAACTTTAAATACGAGTAATGGATTTTTATGCAGGTTAAAATATAGGCGAAAAAAGAAGAAAATACAATAAAAAAAAAAGTACCAGTTGAATGTCATGGACAACTTCACAATACTTGTTTTATCAAAATAATCTCAAATAAAAATCCAAGGGCTATTTTGAAGCACCACTAGTGTGGGAAATACTAGTTAAGACTCCCTAACCATATGCCACTTTGGTTTTATCAATCCTTAAGAGGGTTGTGACTATTTTCAGATTGAAAAATGTATTTTTTAAATAACCGATAACTTTTTATGCATAGAATGAAACTGGCCTCATGAGATTCTGAAATTTAGAAGAGCACCTAATAATCTTTTGAACTTTTGAAAAACGTGTTGTGGTGTCTTGCCTTAGTGAACCTGCAACTGGTCATCCATTTTGATCCAGTTAAGTCGTCGTTTATGTATATTCTGTGTTAAAAACTACCTTCCCAATGAGGAGAATGTCTCCTAACTGCAAGAGGATAACTGCATTTTGTTTTTATGGTGTAAATTGGGCAGAAGCAGGAAAATTAGCTTAAATATAGGGGAAAAATAAGAAAATATGCAAAAAAAAACCACTAAATAATTCTTCTTGTCATACAGGGGTCCAACTTGTTGGCTGTTGTGGACAGAGGGTCAGAATCAATTTACAATACTTTATTTTATTTTGTTATTTAACAGTTAATGCTGAAACCCACCTGATAAACCAGTGAGGATAGACAGACCAAAATGATTGGAACGATCAAATTACATGTTCATCGCTCCACAGACCACAGGAGGAAATGATACTTTTTTTCTTTCAATAATTGTGAAATAATAGTCTAAGGGCTATGCTAGGATTGAACACAAACTGCTTGCATGGCCAATAAGATTTGAACACTACGACACTGGCCACTATGGTTCATACATTATCTTACGTACAGATTAGGTGTGACTTTTATACAATAAAGTTATAAGTATTATATTTTAACAGAATTGTTAGACTATTTGATACTGATGATTGAAATAAGAGACAACTTACTAGGATCAATTTTACATGCATACAATAATCCTTTTCCTCGAAGAATAGGCATGTCATCTTTACTGAATGTACACAGTAAACCATCCCTTAATAACGCTCCCATGTTGGCAGCATTTTCACAAAGACATTCTTCTTTTATCAATTTCAACATTGCCAATGCAGTTCTTGCTCCGAGCGGATTACCAGCGAAAGTTGACATGTGAGATCCTGGTCTGAGAAGATCCATTACCTCACAACTTGCCAAGGCAGCGGACACCTGATATAAGCGGATATATCACTATAACAATTGACAAATATCATTGATGCTTACCGGGTACATTCCACCTGCTAGAGACCGGCCTAACACCAATATGTCCGGTTTAACACACTCGTGATCGACTCCTAGCATCAGGCCTGTTCTTCCTAAACCCGTCACGACTTCATTGCATATCCACAGTACCTTGTGTTGAGTGCAGAGTCGTCTGACTTCTGCGAGATAACCATCTTGTGGTACCATAACACCACAATCACATTGCAAAGGCTCAACCATAAAACCACACACATTGGGATTTCTTAAAATTTCCTGTTGGTTGCAAGTATGGTTTGAAAATGCTTGTTTAACTTTTAAAATTTTTACACTACACAAGTTGTTCACATTTCTCTTCATTTGAATTATTATGCTCATGCTCATTAACTGCATTAATGCATCAGTAAGCAAGTAGAGATATTAAGACTGTCATTTGATCTTTGCAGAAAGAATGCAATTTTTTACATGATGTATTCACCACTGTATACATACCTCAAGCGAGCAAGGATCATCATAAGGAATTAGTTTCATCCCAGTTAACAAAGGCTGAAATCCTGAAAAAAGCAAAGGATCACAGCTTGCTGACACAGCTGCAAGTGAACAACCCCAATAGTTGCAGTTACAAAAAACAAGTATAGCATCTTTGGGGCATATTTTTTTTACTTTATAGCCCCATATACGAGCCATTTTTGCAGCGGCCTCACAAGCCTCAAGACCTAGAAAGTAAATCGTTGATTGACATAAAACAAACAAAAACTTACGACACTGTTAACAAATACATACCACTGTTTACAGTTATTACTCTGTCATAGTTGAACATTTGGCATATATACTGGGCAAATTCGGGCAATACGTTTGTGTTTATTGACTGAGTTGTTTGATGCAACAAACACATTTGCTCTTGCATACAGTTGATTAATTTAGGGTGACAATGCCCTGCATTAATAGAGCCATGTGCTCCAATAAAATCTAAATATTCTTTTCCATTCTTATCCCACAATCGGACTCCTGAAATGCAATACAAAATTCAACAATTGTAAAGTAAAGTGGATTTGGATAAAATGCATAAAAAAACCAAAAACTTTTCCATGAATTGGCTATAATGAAAAATCAAATTAATTTTTCCTCAAATAAAACAATCTTGCAAACAATTAAGTCTATATTGTTTTGTATTCCATTTTGAGAGTAGTCGCCTGATGTAATATATTATTAAAATGCCGATAATTGTGCTTGAGCATAGCAACTGGGTTGTTTTATTGTAAATAGTAATGATAGTTCCTAGTATTTGTTGAGAATGTGTATTTATAGGTGTGAATGTGTAGTGTGAGAGAGCCGATATATTAAGTACCCCATCTACCCTCAATTAAATTAATTATAAATAAGTGTGGAGGGCGATGGATGTATATTAAATACTCCTCCTGCATAGAGGTGAATTTTAGTGAACCAGGGAGAATTTTGCATTTTTGATATTAAATTAAGAATTTTATTATATTTGACACTGCAAATATGGCTTTTTTATTGACTGCCTCAGCTGCTGTTTTAAGAGACCAGATCTTGAAAACTTTATACCGAAATAGTAGACGTCACTAAAGGTACATTTACATCTGACACTTTTGTCCAGAAATATATGTCGAGTGTCAGACAGAAAATCGCTTTCACTGATACTGATAAAAATTACTAGAAATTTATGTTATATGTATACAATCAAAATGTGAAACTTGGAATAAATACACGATCTGTATACATACAAGATAGATTTTTGTGTACACTTGTGTCCTGTGTACTTGCATATCTCTTTCATTCTGCACATGATTTTTTCCATTGCACATGATGATTTTGAAAAGCTTGCTTGTAAAATTGGGCCCCTTATATCAAAGCAAAATACCAAATTCAGAAAAGCTATTAGTGTAACTGAACGACTTGTTGTAACTTTGCAATTTTTAGCCCCTGGTAATTAGATACTACTATTAAATAAAAATTGTAATTGTAATTTTTTAAATTTAACTTTTAGATTTAAACCACTTTTTTTTCACATTCATTTCCTGGCTAATTTTATCTTGACATCAAAATGCAAATTGCGGTCAGAGTAATTATTTTAAAGATTAAAAGGAAGAAAAAACGTTTTATAAGGGTTTGAGAGTGGGTTTTGAGACGTTAAAAATTCGGTGCCTACAATCAATGTCAGAGCTCAGTCTTGAGGATCCAGTTCAATTTTCAAATTTTTCAAGAATGAAACCTGCTGATTTTGAAAAGCTTGCTTGTAAAATTGGTCCCCTTACATCAAAGCAAGAAACCTAATCCAGAAAAGATAGTAGTGAAACAGAACAACTTGCTGTAACTTTGCAATTTTTAGCATTTTAAATTTTTTTTAAGATTTAAACTATTTTTTGTTACTCGTGTTTACGAAACACTTACTGCAATAGCAGAAAAGTAGACGGATGGCCAACTTTTGCAACAAGTGTCAAAGAAGGTTGAACTTGCAACTAACCAGTGTTTATATCTATTGGTTAGAAGTGTAGACACAAATAGTCAGAGGTTGAAATGTATATCTGACATAAATTCTTAAGGTGTCCTTTCTGAAATATTAAAATTTTAGCTTTTTTTGGCTGTTAACTTCTAGCGAATTTTCTTTGCAGTATTTTTCTAGTGTGTCCGGATTAAGTACAACAAGAATACTGCAACTCAGGCAAAAAAAAAAAAAAATAGTGTATATATTTGTATAAACAATTCTATACTACTCATTTACAAACTTAGCCAGTAGATTCTTCACTCAAAATGGAACCAGAAAGTCCTAATTAACTATCGTCTGAATCTCAACAGTTTCGGAGTTATTTTACTTTTTCTCATTTATTAAGATTTCATGACCTTGCTTAAAACAAACAATGATAACTCCAAAACTAATAGTTTATGGACAAATCTGTTGAAACAATTGAAAACTACATTAAATTTCCAATAAGATGTGATCAATACTAAACTTGTAAACGTTCGTGAAATAAACAGTTTAGCAGCGACTTTTCAATTTTTATTAAATTTATTTATTAAAGCGATTATTTAATAAATTTAATTTTTTTTCAAAGTTGAAAAACGGTGATTCTAAACTACTATTTCCAAACATAGAGACCAGCAAATTTCAGAAAACGTACTCCATTTAATCTGCTTTTTAGTGGTGCAGATTAAAATTTTTTGCTTTTCTAATTACTTTTTTCAAAGATGAAAAAATTGATCAAAGAAAAAACCGTGGTTGAGGGATTGGTATGGAAAATTAAAAAAAAAGGAAATTTTGAATTTTTTTTTTCAATTTGGGTTCGAAATCAAAATAGTGCAAGTGTTTACTGATTTACCAACACGACTGCAACTTTAAGGATTATTGTATTATTATTCTCCGGAATTAAAAGAGTTAAATTTCAAAACGTTTTTAGTTATCTACGTGACATCTTGTTAACACTATGGCTACTATTTTTAATGAAGGAAACGCTGATATGCATCTTATGTACAGGTTTTGAGTGTTTAATGCAACAGCAGCGAGTCGAAAATCATTGCAGAGGTGGAGAGCATTTAGAATCAAAATTTAAAAATAAGTTTAATTCATTCAAAATTTCCTTAAGTTTTTTTATTTTTTATTATTATTAATCTTTCCACCTTACCAATCCTTCAACACGGTTTTTTCTTTTCCTTGATCAATTTCTTCATCTTTGTACAAAAAGCAATTGCACCATTAAAAAGGATATTAAATGGAGTACGTTTTCTGAAATTTACTGGTCGCTAGGTTTGGAAGTAGTTTAAAATCCCATAGTAAGTTTTTCAACCATGAAAAAAAAATTCTAAGTTCTAGCTACTAAAACGTTTATTTCACGAACGTTTACACGTTTAGTATTGATCCATCTTATTGGAAATTTAACGTAGTTTTCAATGGTTTCAACGGATTTGTCCAAAAACTTTTAGTTCTGGAGTTATCATTGTTTATTTGAAGCAAGGTCGTGAAATTTTAATAAATCAGAAAAAGTAAAATAACTCCGAAACTGTTGAGACTCGGACTATAGTTAACTAGGACGTTTTGGTTCCATTTTAAATGTAGTAGGCAAAGTTTGTAACACGAATAGCCGAACACAACACCCTGTATATGTTTAATTTTTACTTAATTGTCCAACTTGTAATTTACGTAAATTGGGGCAGAGCAACGTCTTGACAATTGTCTTAAACCAATTGAGAAAGTTGCAAAACAGAAAGAAAGGCAACTTATCGGAAATAGTATTTTTTTAACCAACTATTTTGTCCGGATCGTTAGTTGAAAAATGACAATGTTTACTTTCGTTGTTATTGTATTAATTTATTGTGTTGGTGGAGAAACACTCATTTCAAGATGGTTTACCTTGTCCTTTGTTCACTTCTACGTCCAATGTCAAAGAGCTATTGGCGTGCTGGAGCCTCTTGAAATATTCCAGTTTATTTGGGACTTTCTTTAAAAGTGTGGTGAACTTTGATATCTGGGCCATTGTCAAACGAAACTCGCCCCTCTTCCTGGTGTAAAATTTTGACAATTCGTTTTTAAAAGGGGTCGTTTTAGGGTCGGGTATTGGTCAAATTTGAATTTTCCGGGCCGAACTATAAATGTTATTGGGGAGATTTTACATTTCACAATGTGATTAATTCTTAACATATGGAGATAACATTTTAATATTGGAAGAAAACACGTCGAAATCGGGCTATTTAGGTGTCGACGCCATCTTGGTGACTATTGCTCAAGCTCTTGCGTAAAAAGTGGAAAAATCGTTTTGAACTTTTTAAAAATTATCACAGCCTTGCTATAATTAAAGATCTCAGTTTGAACTTTTAAAAAAGATTAAACAACATACTCACTCCATCATTTATCTTTTTACGTTTGAATGTTTTACAATTCGCCTGTTCACCATTTCACAAGACGAAAATATTCCCGGGGCGTTGTTATATATTTTTTCTATCCCAAATATTAAGTACAATCCATCCCAATTAAAAGCACAATATTTTGCTTCATGCGTTTATAGTGTTCAGGTTTCAGGGACGGGGTGGGTTCAGGAATGTTTTAAACTGATGAACCCAATCGGCTACCGAGATCTCACTGCCGATTCTATGAATAGTTTTCACATTATTTCAAAAATCTTTACTGAACATTTTAAAATTTTCTAATTGCTTCTCGTAATATTAAATTCTTTTTGCAATAATTACAATTTGTTTACTCATTATTTAATTCAAAGTAAGCCTTCTTAATCTGACATTTTACTTTTACGACACAGGTTAAGGCAATTTTCGCGCCAAATAGCTTAGTAACGTTTCCATCCATGGCGGTGTCAATTTCGAACCTCTTTTGCCAACATTTCTTGATTACCAGATTTATTGTCTACACGCCACCTAATTTGGGAAAGCAAGGTAATTATTTTTCTATCAGACTTTAATGAAAATGATACTGGGTGATGATCAGAAAAGACTTCACACTCTGCAGAGAAGTCTTGAATAATGGGGTGTATATCTAATGAGACGCGACGCAAGTCAGTAACTGAGCTACTTTCAGTTCCTAAATGAGTAAAATCCCCCGTCTGGGGTCACTTTTACATCGTCCATTAAGTATAACAATTGGAATAAAATGGGAGTCGAAATGAGAAGTTTGTGGCATGGTGAGCGAAGTCTCAGTAACTCAGGTGGTTGGAGCGGTGGCGTATTGAGCCGAAGGTTGGGTTCGAATCCCGCCTGTGACCCAAATTTTTCATTTAGAAAAACTTGTGTATAATTAATTAAGTATATGTATAAGTATAGCTTATACGGTTTTTGTACCAATTATATTCACCACACTATCTTTAGAACTTCTTACATAATCATGTTAGGTGTTGATAGGTAATTGAGAGTTAATCTCCTGGAACAGGCCAATTCATGTCACTCTTAAATCACTTGATGGTTCCATGATCAGATTGGCAGAATCATGAAAATTTTTCCTAATGACTGTAATTTAAGAAAGTAGCAATAATAAATATTTTAGGACTATTACTAGTGGCAAATGAAACTATTTCTGAATTTCCAATGTTTACAACATTAATTCTCCTCTTAACTAAACTATTTCTAAATCCATGTAAGACTCCTCCACTAGGTCTACCATATTTATATATTTTAATAGCTGGAATCCAATTTGCACATTTAATAAGTTCTAAAGAATTATTGATGTAGGGCATTGACACTTATTGATGAGTATGTGGTGAGGTCGTCCTGATGTTGTTCAGAGGCTTCGTGAGAAGATGGTTGATGAAACCGGAAAGATCTTGACTATTTCTTTCAGCTTCACTGATCCCAAACCCTGGTTATAGACTGGACTGACTGAATCATCCCAGGCAAATAGAACATCATTAATAATTAATTTGTCCGCTCTGACCATAGACTCGTCGGTATTCAATCAACGAATCTCCCAACAAAGGTATGCAGGTAGGTTATGCCTACTCCTGCGCATGTTAGGTTCATCTTCTAGCCAGTTCCTTTCAACCGAGTTGATTGTTTCAAAACGGCAACATGTGTGTATGTATTACATCCATGTGCAGAATTAAGCTTATATAAATCATTAACTGGGGGCATCGGTGACTGCAACTGTTTAGGTGTTGGCCCGATGCTCATCACTGTAAGATAAAGGTCCTGGAAGAAAACATAAACCATAGTGTGGATAATATTTGTTATCATGTGGCATTACCTTATTTTAATTATTGATTGATTTATATAATTGCAATCATGCACATACAGGGTGGTGCATTATCTTCCTATGGTGCACCAAAAAACATACATGTGTGCAGAACTGAAGTGAAAATTATCACCACTTCAGCGTTTTGGTGACCCGAGACCAGAACTTGGTTTTATTCGTACCACTACTGAAAGTAGGCTATCGACTATTGACCAGGTCATTTCGGCCCCTAATTCATAGTTTTATTACATACTCTCTCATATAAATACTATTTACTCATATAGCTGTCGACACCCTTTATAAAAACAAACAAAACAACTACACATACACTAACTAGTCTATCTTCACACTCGGGGGCAACGCAAAATATGTTGAATTGTGGCTGAATGATACATATATTATATATGATAAGTGCATATTCCAGTAAGTCTTTAGGCCTGACAGACTGGATAATTGATGAAGTCGAAACTACTTCATTTTACGCACAACGTTCCTTTGCTGACACCTAAAAACATGTTGATAATTCAAGGTCTAAACATTAAACTCACAATCCTGATAAGTTGTGTTCTTTTACTTATCCAGGTTTGCTCCAAGGGTGTAGAATTGTGGAAGGATGGCATTTTTGGTAGGAAGGGGGTGAGATTATGATTGGAAGGTAGGAATGCGACTTAGAGTTGATTTTTAGAAACTTTTAAACTATAATTATTATTAATATGTATTGCACTTTTAATTATAAGAAAAAGAAAGCAGGAACATTTTATTACAAAGATAGAAAAAAAAATTAATACAAAGAGAGAGAAAAGTTTTTATTAATGTACAAACAAACGCAGACCTATCTACAATACAAATAATAAACATAAATATATTTACAACATAAATGTTATCTTGTGCTTGTAACATTGTTATGTCTGAGGTTTGCTAAAAATGTCTTTAGGGCTGGTATTTAAAAGAATGTACTTTTGAATTTTAATTTATGTCACAAGTTTTACTACACAAATCTAGCTGACTTTTGGACATCAGTTTTCATTCAGCTTCATATTGGCTTTTCGATGTGGCGTTACAAATTCGAACAAAGGTTGCAAGGCTCTACAATTTATTATATCTAAGAGAAAATATACTTTACATTAAGAAATAAATTCAAAGAAACCTTGAACACACATTAAATTTGTATAAACTATACAGTTATTTTATTTCAATTGATTTCGTTATGCGTGTTATCTTGTCTCGGCTTTATGCTTGGGAGGCTTTAAACCTCCTTTGAACTTTTTTGCTTTTGATACTTTGGATGCCCCTCCTGCTTGGAATGCTTTCCAGCTGTCGACACGATTCTGACGTGACTCCTAAAAAAACAATTTTGTGTATGAAAAATATATAGTACGTATTTTTTTAAATTGAGAATGAGAGAATGGAACAGAACCTCAAAATTTTTTTGCCATTCTTTGCTCAATTTTGCAGCTTCCTCTTCTTCAATTTCCGCTTCTCTTTTACGCTTCCTCTCTTCTGTATCTCTCATTTCTAACTCTCGTCTTTTCCTTTCCATATCAGCGAACAGCTTCATCGTCAGGACATAAACAGCATGTTTGTACTTTAAAGGATCGTCCTCTTCTACGTAACTGCCTTTACCTTCCTTTTTTAGTCTTTTTCTCTTCTCATCAATCTGAAATTTTTTTCCCTCCCAGTAATTCACAAGTAAACGTATTGATTTTGTCAGTTTACCATTAAATCAGTCCTTCCCCTGGCTTCTTCAATAACGTCCATACATTTTTTTCTCGTCTCCTCATTTTCCAATGTCTTCCACGCTTTGTTAACAACTGGAAATATAAGAAGTATAAAATTTAGAATACAGATTTGGATAATTATTTTTACTTAATATTACTTTCAAAAGCTTGCTGTGCTCTATCTGGATCATCTTGATTTTTGTCAGGATGCACCAATATCGATAACTAGAATTTAAAATTGTCAATACTAATTAGTTATGTATTATTTATCATAATTTTAATTTTTACAAACGAAATATTGTTACATTAGTTCAAAAATCATTTCAAAATAGATCAGTAAAAATGTTTGTAAATGAAAAAATTCAAATGGCTAGGTGATCTGTTGTCAAACATCGGCGGAACAGTCGGACACGATGAAAGCTTCCAGCGTGTCTGCGTTTTAAGTCATTTGTTCACTACAATAAACCTATGTTTACTGACTTTCTTAATAGATTACCTAAGTGGATACATCAAATTGTCAAAATTTGAACTTAGGGTGTCAACTGAAAGGCTCAATTAACTCACTCTCCTATACTTCTTCTTGGCCTCTTCTATGGAGATGTCAGGGTCGATTTGAAGAACTTCGAATGGATTTAGGTTGAAATAGGTCGAGCCGGGCCTCAAAAGCCTCTCTATCTGTTGTTTTGGAGTTAAAACTGAGTCTCTTTTTTCTATTTGTTTTACCTGAAAAACAATTGTTTTGTTTTGTATTGTTTAAGAAGTGAATTTGCATGCAGCTTTATAAAAAAAAATTGATTTTTATTAAAGGGAAAGGTGTTTTAATCATGTAAATAAAAAATTAAATATCCAGAATAAATTAGAATAGTCAGGATTATAGTAGATAAAAAATATATACAAACATAACCTGACGCTTGGCATTACAATAAACACCAAAGTTTGACTGGTGAAATATTTGCCCAGAATCGGTTGCAAAATTTGATTTTGAAATTGGTCAAATTTTGTGATTTTTAACTCACCTCGCTGTAGAACTCGTTGAAGGCGGTTTCTTTTTCAACGAAGTCGACACCGTTTGAGTTGCCGTTGTTGTCTGTTGCCGCCATGATTTGTGATTGTTATTTGTGAATTGTAAGAGACCAGCCACCAGCTTGGGTTCTGCCGATCAGCCGACGATCTCCCGGCTCGAGCTGAGAATCTCAATTGGACATTGTCGAGGCGAAAGCACCTTTCAAGTTTCAACAGAGAAACTGCAATTTTCTCACAATCCCGACTTTGCCAATTACACCTAAAGCACCAGGATCAAGACCTATGATTGGTAACCTATTTCGGTCCAGGGAAACTTGTTTTACCACTCCCCATTCATACGTAAGAACTGACTAATTGGTGAACATATTATAACAATTATCACAAATACATATCACAAGTATGGGTTCGCATGGAAGTGAGTGTGGTCACAACTTTCAGCAAGCATTTGGCATGTTTACTACCTAATTCCATTAGGCCGGAAGCAAATTCTAACAATTATTATTTCTGCAGTTTGGTCGTTTCAGATTATTTAAATTAGCATGTCGTCGCTTGTTTTGTCGGTTGGATGTATAGCATTTTGTCAATTTCACTGCTAAATTTAAAAATCTGTGACATTTCCCAATTTGTGGGATAGGGAGGGAGGAAGCCTCTTGGGGGTCAGCAAAAATCATGGTGTTTTTTAATAAATAAATATAAGCCTTTAGTTCCAGCAGGTTTATTTACATGGGAAGCATTTCAATTATTTTATAATCATCTTCAGCCCCTTAACTCACAGCCTTGTTATTTATATTTTTTTCCATACCATGCCATAGATATGGAAAAAAATATATAAAATAGAAAAATATATAAATAGCAAGGCTGTGAGTTAAGGGGCTGAAAATGATTATAAAATAATTGAAAAGCTTCCCATGTAAATAAACCTGCTGGAACTAAAGGCTTATATTTATTTATAAAAAAACACCATTAGGGAGTTCCACAGCAAGAACGGTGCCACACTCAACAACATCTTCAGCAAAAATCAATCCTACATAGGATTTTGGTTGGGTTGTTACAAGAAAGGTCGAAAAGCGTCTGACAGATCAATACGAATGGAAACGTTCACATTAAAGGAGAAAAGGTGAAATTAAAATTGTGAGGTTTTGCCACAGGGTCTGTGTGTGAGATGTCTCGGAATTTGGTCGTTTCAGATCATTTAAACTGCTCAAAAATGAATAGGGATAGTGGGAATTTTGTAGTATTTACATTTGCATTTTAATTAATGGCATTAAAATTTGTTAGAAATTATTATGTTTTTACTGAAGGAAAAGATAATTGAGTGATTTTAAAAAATAACAAAATACAAGGTTTTAATTCCATAATTTTGTTTATTGGACACAATCATTTTTTTTAACAGTTAATACCGTGTATAATGTCCTCTGTTAGCTAAAACTTCTGTGCACCAATTTGGAATTTCACTCCATAGATGTTGCAACGCTGCTCTCAGTTGTTGCAGGTCAACTGGCTGCGGATGGTGATCGATAAGCCATCTCTGCAATGTATCCCAAATGGGCACAATCGGATTGAGGTCTGGAGACAATGGGGGAACGGGCAGATGGGAAATTCCCAGGTTTTTTAAACATTGATGAACAACTGTGCCTTTATGTTATCTGGCATTGTTACCCAAAAATCAAAAACAGAACTGGTTTTTGAGGGATGTATTCTTCGATAATTTCTTGGACGTAATGGACGGCCGTGAGGTTACCTTCAACTGTTTACAATTTACAGTTCAGATCGTCCTCCAGTGTATATCCCAGCCCAGACCATTACAACCGAGAAAAGGTGAAATTAAAATAGTGAGGTTTCGCCACAGGGTCAGTCTGTCTGTAAGATGTCCATCGCCCGGTCGTTTCATATCATTTAGATTTATCTGTCGTCGCTAGTTTTGTCGGTTCGACGTACAGTATTTTACCAACTTCAGTGCCAAATTTGGAAATTTTCGACATTTCCCAATTTGTGGGAGGAAGGAAGCCTCTTGGGGCCAGCGGAAATCCTACAGTGTAGTGGGATTGTTACAAGAAAGGCCAAAAAATGTGGGTCAAGATAAAAAAGTTAATTTAAATTTTTTTAAACAGTGGATTTTGCACAAAATATTTTATATGACAGCTTAGTTGCAATTATTAATAATAATAAAATATGGGGGCGGCGGTGGCCGCAACGGTTTAGGCGTTTACACGGCGCTCATCACTGTAAGGTAAAGGTCCGGGTTCGAATCTAGCGGCCCTCATTTGAACCCGACATACTTACTTGGTGGACTTTTTTTTCAAAAACACCAGCACGCCCAGGGTTATAACCTCTGCTGTTGAAAAAAAAAAAAAAATAAAATAAAATAAATATAAATAAAATATGTTTATTGGCATGAATTCTTTTTTGTACATAAGTAGATCAGCCCTAACAAAGGCTCCAAATCAGATCTACCTTTATTTTATCATATTGAAATATAGTGTTTGTACATGGAAAACATTGTTAGTAACAGGGACAATCTCGAATACATAGTTGTTTGTAAATTTTCCAGTTATCGTTGCACGAACGAGCGAAAACATATAAAGCAAACATGATAACTTACCTTGTACTCGCATCGAATTTACCATAAAAAATAATTTACCGCAAAGTAGATCGCTTAAGAAATAACGAATGAAGTCTAACAAACATGCCTAGAAATGTTGGAAACTAAGAGATTTCGAAGTACGGGAGAGAAGCTCCAGGCCCTACCCCTGATAACTTAACTCTTAACTTTGTCCCTTCACTCCAGGACCATTTCTTTTTCTGCCATTCCCGATCCGGGAAAATACAATTGATTTTGAGAAGAAACTTTCATATTTCAAAAATAACAACTTTTCAAGTTATTTACTTAACGCGTTGATGTTCTCTTACTAAACTTAGTTTTAGTTGGTCAAAACAGTATCACGTCTATTTATTTTTGCGTAAAGTGTGCTTCATATTTTTCAAGTAATTACAAAGACATGGAGATTATCAATCTTTATTTTATTTATTTATTTATAACAATATTTATTTTATAACTATAAGCGATAAAAAATTATGTTATTTACAATTACACACACACACACACACACACACACACACACACACACACACACACACACACAATACTGTATGCACATTTAAATGTCTGGCGTGAGTAAACCATTATGACATGAAGTCAACATCAGTCCCAGGAGCTGCCAAAATCTTAAAATCAGATGGGCGCGAGGCCACCTGCGCTTCATTCAGTCTTCTATGGGTTGGAAGAAAGGGTTGAGCTGGACTGGTTATCCTGGGAGGATAGTTGAAATTTATTGTAGCTGGAGTTAGCCAATTTTGGGTCATAGGACATGTTTAAATCGGAGTGGATTGTGTGATTGGTCACGTAAAATCAAATAGGAATGAATAAATGCTTTATTTTCACAAGAGTACATACATTAAAAGCTATTATTGACAATGACCTTAGTCGTCTGTCGAGTTGCCTTATACACTTATACCTATTTTTGTTATTAAGATACACTTATTTGAGTTTAGAAGTTCAAGTCGATCAAATATTTTTGGTAACGAAGGGCATGAGTAAGGTACGCCCCAAAATTCCTCCTGTTATACGTTCCGTTAAGGATTACAATGATTTCTTCTTTACCCAGCTTCAGTTTCCCAAAGTACTTCCAGCAGAACTCACTTAGAACAGGGCATACTCCCATGAAATGAAAAGTGTCCTCTGGGACGTTGTTTGAATAGATATTGGAGCAATGGTGGAGCGGTCCTGTCTCCACGGTTGGCAGTTCAGCTGGAGCAATTCACTTCTCGCCCTTAAGACCAAGACACGCCATTGGTTGTCACACTAGAGGCATACATGTAGTTTCGGCCTAAGTCTAAATCGAGAATTGCGTACAATTTGTGATGTAAGCTATTTGTTTTACGTAAGGACCAGATCGTACCTTTTGCTTGCCTCCCACTTTTTAATCAGGTTAGAGGTATTAGGGGAAAAATCAAATGTAAGAAAAAAACGTCAAATCAATATCTATTCAATTGCATTTTATAAAATTGATTTTCTTGATGGATCACATATGTGCAAAATATATGAAGCAGAATAATAAGGAAAACGCACGTCTGAAGATATGAGCGCACAGCTGTACGCTGGCCAAGTTCCAGCAAGCTGCCACGTGTATTACTTGAACCTACTCATCCGGTTTTTCTTACCCTCATATCTTTGCTTCCTCTTAAGATGGGCTTTTGAAATTTGAAAAATAATTTAAGCTTAAGTCGCTTAGGTCATTGTAAAAACTTGAGCACTTAATATTAAGCCTTAAGCCTTTTCGAAAGGGACGAATTTCAAAATTTGCACTTTTGTTACTGACTGATCATCAAAATTGTAAAGTACTCCCAGGAGAACTAGAAACGTGAAATTCGGTAAAAAGGTAGGCTGTAGAGCAAGTAAAGGGAAAATCTTAAAATTGTAATTTTCTCAAATTTAGTACTGCTTGGGGGGGTGTACACCCACCATCAAGATTATAAGGCACTTCCCGTATAGGTAAAAACTTGAAATTTGGTACAAAGAAAGGTCTTATATTTTAAAAAAAAGGTAAGAATCTGAAAGTTTTCTCAAAATTAGTGCCGATTTAGTGAGGGAGGTGGTAGTTTCATGATCAAAATTATAAGGCACTTCTCGTACAGGTAGAAACCTGAAATTTGGCATAAAGGTAGGTCTCATTAATCTATATATGTTTTGCAGACATAATTGAACGTACTAATTATTTCAATTAATTATAATTTTTATCTAAGGTCTTGGTTGAGATGAAAAAGTTATTTTTATGGCTTAACACTTGGCAAGTTTCTGGATGATCAATGAGGAGTCTGGAACGTTTTTCTTTTCTTAAGGGTTCTCTACCTTCCCTTCACCCACCTGAGCACACATCGTCCTGATGGTTTAATCCTCATTCAGGTTCATTCAATTGTTTTTCTGGTTTGATGTTTTATTGGTTTTTGGTTTGTGAATCGAGGAATTTTAGAAGTTAGGCTGAATCTCAAACCATCTCCTTTAAGGATTCTGTTCTTTCTTCTGATGTTTTACTCATTTTTTCCACATATGTTGACTCTATTTTAAGGCTTTTGACTAATTTTAAGCATAGAATGTAATAGTTACAAAACCATTATTTATATTGTATATGCAATTTTTCTGTTTTTGGTCTGTTTGTTTGGTTTGTGAATCGAAGATGTTTTTCAGTTACATTTAACTCGAATGACCACATTTATGGCCACGTTTGTTCTTTGACGGTCTTGTTAAATTTTGGATGGTTTGATTTATTCCAGTTGATCCACGGAAGTTTTATAGTAGGGTTTTGTTTACAGGAAATGTAATGTATATCTTTATTTCCTTTGTTTCTCTTGGGTCTGGTTAAAATGAGTGCACAGTTTGTTCTGTAAGAATGTTTTTTTGTGCTTAATTGAGAGGTATTTTATTTTTCATGTAATGGAAAGACTTAAATAATCGATCCAAGTATTAAAAAAAAATCTTTTGAAGAGACATGAAAAGATAATATAACAGTTATATAAGTTAATAAGACAAATTGGATGTAAGACTGGTTGGGGCTAATAAACTCGTTTTATGGGATTTTTACTACGAACAAACAAGCGAGTATTCCTTATACGTGGTGTTTTGATTTTGTGATTTTTAAATTGAATATGTTAACTGAGTTTTAAGAATTTTACCTATGGCGAGTTCCCGGTTCTCACCAGTTGTATTTATTTAATAAAAAATAATAAGTAGAGCAGGAAATGAAAATGGAAGGGTATAAAGATTTCTGTTACACGAAGCTAGAGAAGTTAGCAGTTTCGATATGAAACTAAAATAAAGTGCCCATTGTTGTTGTTCTGGCAAGAAAGGAGCGGTAGAAAAATTGCTCCATTCAAAGAATATAGTAGACCGAGAAGTGGCTAACCAAATTAAACCTATTGCCGAATTTAGTGCGTGGGTTGTGGGATAAATCATAATTAAAAGGAAGGACTAAGTATAAAGTTAAAGGAGGGTGGAGGGTCCGATGGCGCCTCGTCGGCCTCTGGCGAAACAATTTGGAAACTGGGAGGATGAGATTTAGTGGGTATTGAATCGTTTGTAAGTTTTGGGAACTGTTCTTTCTACAAGTTTGTGACAGTGGGCTTTGAAGGGGGAGTTCTATCTTTTACATTAAGGTCCCCTTCCCTTATATATCACGCTCCGTTACATTTTTCCAGAGCGAGACTCCTCTAATGTGACGCCACCCCTCCAGACCTTCATGATAAATCCTAACTTTTCGATTCCAAAGTGGCGCTGAGGGAAAACTTTTGAGGTCGCTAAATGTATTAGTGGGTGTTGCCACTAGACCAATAATTTAGTTCCAGTTAGGGCTTGTAACAGTAAAAACAAATATTTCAAGTTACCGGTTACCTCATCTAAACCAGTGCACTACAATGCTAATTAAAACTTTCTCAGAAAGATATAGTTATAATAGAGGATCGTAAAGAAGAAATCAGGAGTTTTTCCATCAAGGCTATTCGAATAGTCGCGACCCATCTATAACGTTTAATCTTCAGTAAATTATAACAACTTACAGAAAGATGTTCCCAGTTTCGGCTGATGTCAAGTCATGAAAAGTATCGATGAACTTTTTGATAGGAAACCTTGCAAAAAAAAAAAAAAATCGACTAGCGATTACAACAAAGTGAGTCGAAATTTATTGTAAAACATTTTATGGCGAACAGTAGGTCAAGACATTTCTATAAATTCTGGGCTGTAAAATACTCTCCGTCCGATCACTGTTATATCACGGTATAAGTTTTTATATCTGACCCAGTTGTTAAAACTACATTGTGCATGAAAACTTTTTAAATTCCTTTCTCTTTATAAATGTTTAATAATATAAACTCCAGCCATTTTTTGATCCAGACGTTACAATGTTGGGCTCACCAATCTCGATGTAGGCTTATCAGGATAATTAACTATTTACGAGTGTAAATAAGGATAAGAATCAAACAAAATGCTAATGTAAGAAGCTATCATAAAATACTTTATGTCAACGTAAACATGAACATAAAATATTTTTACGTTTACGACTAAAGTTCTGTGAAGGATTTAGGAGGAAATTAGGAGGGAGGGTTTGTCTAGACCTGGGGTGTGATAGTCAAAAATTCGATAACTTTAAGATGTAACCCAGTTATTTCAAAATATGTACTTTAGAAACAAACTTTATTAATTGTTTTATTGTTTATATAATTTAAATAGACGTTTGCATTAACTAATCTCTTGTACAAGTACTCCAACCGCGTTTTGGTCTAGACGTGCCAATTACTGGACACACCAGCGTCGAATAAGACGTTCTGAGGTCAATGATGCTTAATTACTTAAAATTGAAAAAAAAAATTTGTGTACTAGTCTGACGTTCGAATGCTTGTGCCAATTATCGTGTCTCTGCACATCCGTCCAAAATCCAAAAGAAACAAACTGATCAAACGTCAATGCGAGTTCCTGCACATCCTTCGTCTTGACACTGGGAAACAATCAGAATGGAAAGAGCCAGAGTTCTGCTTTTCCATGATTATAACCTTAATGTCGCTCCATTAGACAATTACTTTTTTGTGTAGGACGTGCAATTGAGACATGTGCAGATTCTGTCTGCCTAAAGGTGTTATGAACACTCTGGAGCAAGATATGGTTTTGAAGAAGAAAGCAAATACAGTTCATTAGCAACTGAATTTACTTTCTTCTTTAAGACGATACCTTGATCCAGAGTGTACGTAAGTGAATAAGTGGTCGATACTTCTAATAGTGAAAATAAAGGTGTTATGTCTTGAATAAAATAAACTTCAAATATCAAGCGAAGAAGCACAACTTGAAAATTTGATGGAACTTTTTGAGCTTGTTCCAGATGGACGTTATGGTTCAGATGTTTCGAGGCTTTGTTGCTCGGGGGTTAGCGTCTACATTTGATTTGCTCGAAAGGTCTCGGAGAACTTGGTAACTGTTCCTAGATGATTACGAACATTCTGGATCAAGGTATGGTTTTGAAGAAGAAGGTAAATTTAGTTGCTACTGCTAAGCTTTCGACCTATTTTAAGGTCATCATGAGGGCAAAACAACCTTGAATATGTCTACAAATTGACATATTTAATTTTTTACAGGCGATCTCAAATATCCTTGAAGACCAACTCAGTTCCAGCATTGCCGAGGACTGTAACAGTGACTGTCAATCCGTAGACATATTCAAGGTTGTTTTTCCCTGACGATGACCTTAAAATAGGCCGAAAGCTTGGCAGTAGCAAATAATTTGCTTCCTTCTTCAAGACCATACCTTTATCCAGAGTTTTAGTAAGTGAAAAAGTGGTCAGTACTTCCAATACTTAAAACTTAGGTAATTAAACAGAAATTCAAGTCGTTACTTGAACTCGTCAGCAGAATCGTTACTAGTGATATCACTATCAATTATAAAAGTGGGTAACTGGAGTGGTAACAGTTTCTAAACTGGAAAAGGTTGGTAGTTTGAAAGAACTATGAAGATATAAGCCAATTAATCTAATTCTAACTTGTATACCATCCATAGTCTCATACTTACCAGATCAATAATAATTAATTATAATTATATAATTAATTATAAATTAATAAACTTTAATGAGTTAAAATATAGTAAACAAAAGCTCCTGCACAATCTTTGATTTTGATGTAGGGTGAGATTTTTTCTTGATGTCAGCGGGGTTCCTACTAACACGAAGATGGTGAAATGTCGAAAAAAATCTGACAAACTATACCAGCGAGGTAGAAGACCAAAATGATCGGTAACGACCACATTACGGATTCATCATTTCGCATAACACATGTACACATGGAAACCTGTTTCCGTTTTTTTACACATTTTGAAAAATAATTGCCTTGAATATTAAGACAATATTAGAAATTTTTTTCATCTTCAAAACCGTTGAATCATTGTCAAATTTAAAAGTTAGCCCCAAGATACCAACAGTGAAACATAATATTTTACGGAGTAAAAGATATATATTATATTATTACTTTTATGATAAAACCTTTTTTTAAACACAAGGACTTTTATAACATCCTAGATGAAAAGGTAACCACCTGATCCAATCCTAAAAATCCAATTGTGTTACTTTGATGACAACTGCAAAGAAAATATTTTTAATTGATTGGGTTTTTAGATCATCCGATAACTTAATTGATTAGTATTCGTTATAATTGAGTTCTACTTAACTGTTCGATGTGGGCTTCAACAGAACATCAACATATAAAAAATTCGTGAGGGGCTTCTAAGAACCTTCAATGTTTGAAGTTTTAAAACATTTTTCATGCTACCGGGCATGCTTAAATTGGCTGATCGATGACTTGTAAATCTAAAACATTTGTCGCTCTTCCTTATCAGGATGTTTAAGGTCTTATGTTAAAACCTTGCGACCTTCGCTATCTTTAATTCGTAGATACGTTATATTATTATTTCTATGTTGATTTTAACATTTAAGTTACGGAGATTTTTTAAATGTGTGTTTGAAAATGATAAGATAAGGGAGTCCAACTGAAATCGCTCTTCTTTTAAATTCCTATTGTTGTTAAGTGTATACAGTCAAAACAAGAATTTTATTATCATTTCAGTTAGTATCACTCCAGTAAACGAACTTTAGGTGCTCATTGACATACAAAAATTTATATTTGATTTTCCATTCATATATTATTTATAATATGTCTAATTTTGTTTTTACGATTTCCTTTATATTATTTCACAGAACAACAGGTTCTTAAGTAATATTTAGTATAAAACAATTGTAAATCATTCGGCATCGTTAAAGGATCATCACTTCCGAAGGGAGGGCAAGCGAAGACAATGTATTGTGGCTACAAATTGTTCTTTAGGAGCAGCGTGGTGATCTTCCCACGTACTTCAAGGCAACAATTAACAACTTCATCCCTGATAAATCCACAGAAGCAAAGAGGCAGACACCTTTTGAAATAATAGCCCTCTTAAACTGCCGATCCCTCCTTGTTTTATGTACTTCCGCACTTTTCTCTGTCATCAATTATGGCTGTTGTCGTTTTTTCCCCTTCGAAAAGCTCGAAACCATTTGACGAGATAAATTATTATTATTATTTCAACACAATTTAATGATATAAAAAATATATTAGTTTAAATTATAATTCCTAAGAACAGAGAAAAACATATAATAATTTATTCTTATCCTGAAATGTCAACACTTATGACAAATATGTGCGTATATGTTTTTTTTCTCTCTACCACAAAAATGGTACTATGATCAGCATTTACACATAGAGGATACCTGTTAAGAGCAACCATCTAACGCTGGCACTCTATTTGAGGGTTTAAATTTCGAGGCCATTGTCTTACAAGGCGATATGGTGGGCTCAGGAAGAAAAAGTGTAGATAGGGCTTGTGCAGTGGGATTAAGACGGATTGAGAGTATGGTGGAACTTTTGGAAGTGGGGACGGATCACCTCGTTGAGAGAAAAAACACTTACTTTTATTGTATACTTTTGTAATTGGGAAACCGTAAAATAAATAAATAAAAAGGAATGTGCCTTAGTTGTGGATATGAGGTTATTGACGTCACGTCAACGTAGTAAGGAGCTTTTGATTGTTAGGATTGGACGCGCTAGATAGTGGTTGGTTTGGCGGAGCACCACAGTTCCTCTCCGCGTGCTCGAAGTGGTCGCAAAAATGTCTTGTTCAGAGTTAGTTACGCTGTGACGTCCAAAACAGATTTCGGTCCTAAAAGTCTTCGTAGTTGTATAAGTGCTAAGTTTTGTATATTAAATCTTGTGTGGGGATTCCATGTTAGTCTTCTGTCTAGGTATAATACTAAGTATCTGACATGAATGGGTTGCTCCTTATTGATGTACAGTGGAGAGAAAGATGTTTAAATGTTATTGCACACTTGACATATTTTACATTAGTTCTCCACGATTTGTACCAGTCTTTGATAAGCTCAAGGTGTTTTTGGATGTTAGAGTTTAGTTGGACAAAGGTTTTGGGTAGAAGACAAAATTGCGATACAGTCCGAATAGCTGGTAATGATGATGTTGGGATGATAGCAAAGTCAGCAGTATAAATGATATGCAGGATGGGACCAAGGATGGTGTGATATGGTAATAATCTTGCCGCACTCTGAAGCAGCATCCAGTTAAATGGGATTTGTGTATAAAGTAGTAAGTAGTGAGAAGAAGTTTTTAAGTTTATAGAGGATTTAGGTTTATAGAGGTGCCAAATCAAAACATCGTCACATCCAGATACGTACCCACGCAATACTTTTTGTCCTTTATAACGGAGAAAATGGTGTCAACTCTGAAACCTTGTTGAATGTAGGACTGATGATGGTCGGAAATTGAATTAGTGAAATGAATGATTTTATGTGAATTTATGATCGTTGTTACATACTTAAAAGTCTTTCGAGGATTTTGACCATCACAGGAATTATACTGAGGGTAGAAGTAGTAGTTACGATGGATGAAAGGTTTGTGAGTTTAGAAATGAGAATTACGACAGAATACTATAATAACAAAATAATAAGAGACAAAACAAATTAGTAGCATCGTGCACAAAGGAAATAGACTTTTAACGAATTTAAGTATAATACAGATAAATAATAACTGATTTTTAAAGGGTCAGCATTTTTTCAAAACTACCTTACCTTTGATTCTTCAGAGTAGCATTCTGGTCCCTGCACTTTACCAGGTGTATACAGCTTACATCCTACCTCAACCACCCCCCATACCCTTGTAGACGATAAAGCGATTTTCTCAAGTAACTGTGATCCTCTCGTTTCCACTCGAAACCTTCAACATATTTGACTTATAAACATCAACCAATATAACCTTCACATTCCTCTAGTTTACTCAATAATATCCTCCTTCCAACCTAGGACTGTACATCGATAATCAAGTGACGTGGAATCTCCACACATGGCTAAAACCTCTAGCAGTTATGACACGATACATATAAAAGGCTGCTTTATAGCATCATAGAGAAGCCGATAAGGATTGACGGACCAGAAGTGCGGGGTTCAGCCATTCTAACATCGTTCGTCAACTGCCCAATCCACAATCCTCAGAAAAATCCTTGACGCTCCATTCTGTATCAAAGGAAACTATTGTATTGATTGACCTAAGTATTTATTTAATCCAAAATGTAATCCATTAGATTAGATTAGATTTTATAGGAGCCGGCCACTTTACGACCTGTGCACAGCGACCACCATTGATCTATTGTGCATCTTCATTTTTTATATCTAGAGCTCCTCGTTAAGCTTGAGGCTTTTTCCCAGACCCCAAAGCTTTTTCAAGGGCTCCCTTGTGTATCCTTCAGCCCTGGCTTTTCCTCTCCAAGGATTAGGAATCTCGGCCTACATAGAACCAACTGAGGATGTTCCGCCATTTCTTCTTCTTCTCAACAATATCTTCAGAGGGTCGTTTCTGCCGCTTTGAGTCTACACCTATGTATGCCTCCGGAGTCTGTAGGGTCCAGCTAGCAGTTCAACTATTATTCTAGTCATAGCACGTCTTAGATTTAGAAGTTCTGCTATTAGGTTCTGCGATGGTCCTTTGATAATTTTTTTTCGCGTGCTTCTGTCCTGGGCTACATCCCCATTGAGCTGAGAACTTATCATTCCATTGGATCCACATTTTTGGCAGTTTGGTAAGCCACAAAAGGGTTCAGGGCCAATAGGTGTCATTGAACTTTCCTTGGCCAATTTATCGATGTCTTCGTTTCCTCTTTGCCCTGTGGCACATCCAGACAAGGGTAATTTGGTTATTTTCTCCAATGTCTCCAGGGCTCTAATGCAGTCCCAATTTAATCCATACCGATTATTATAAGTATCATTAAACCCCCAATAAATCCTCAAATCAAAAATTTCTCATCTCTATGAAATCTCTCAAACCTCCTCGACGACTAAAGAGTAAAAAGCCGCGAGATCTCCTATCCAGAGACAGAGACAATGATGACTAATCGTAATTAAAATAACAATATTTTAGCCTCATCTCAGTACTGACAATGGGCAGTTTCTGCACTCTAGTTTATTACAAATTAAAACAAATTAATAACAGCAATAATAATAATAATGGTAAATGTAATAAGTTAACATGTTAATAGTAATCCTCTGTCCAATAAAAAATATAAGCTGCATGCTTAACACGAGGCATTCTTATTACAACTTTTTATAAGCCACTTTGAAATTGACAGTAATATACATATATATAAAAATATATATAATGGAAAAATTATGTAAATGCTTTTTGAATGAGTAATAAATTAAGAAGCAATTATGAATAAAATTAAATTCATTAATTATATCGTAATTGTTGTGTAGGTCTTTCCTGTTTCCCGCTTTGTTGTTTTGGTCAAGGGAGGTTCTGCATGTCCACAAAATGCCTATTCAATAATTTTTGTAGTCCCGTAGTTTTAAAGGGGTTGTAATCGTTTTAAAACAGTTAGGTAAGTAAATTGGGCATGGGGAATTTCCCCCTTAATTTGGAATTAATTTCTCTATCATTTCCCAAAATAGAATAGTATAATGCCAAGAGAATAAAATACCCACGAAAAATCCAAGAAAAATTATCCGGAGGTCATGACTTTTCTGTAGTATATACATATTTGATACATAATGAATATTACAAATTCATGATTCTTTATTGCATCAGATTTTTATTTATTTTGAATTTTATGTATGTTGAAGGTATAAGCCAATACTTTGTTTTCATTATCGTACTATCCTTTTCTCTGTTATATTGTTGTTAGATATATACATTGTTGCAATATAACTATAATATTTTCTTTCTAAGCATGTAATTTCCATAATAAAAAAATATAAAAGTATCCCGGCATCATGGCATGTGTAACAGTTAATAGTTTTTCTCATACAAACAAAAACTTGAAATGCACAGAAAATTTAAACTTTAATTTTGGTATATTATCTTGAAATATTTCCCCCACTAAATTTCAAACTTAATTAAATAAAATCTTGCTTTATAATCACAAGTATACATTAAAGTAAACTAATCGGGATATCGACAGTTTTTCGCGTTAACTCAATAAAAATTCCTTTGAAATTTGTAATATTACATCTTATTGAAATGTTCCCTGCCGTTTTATCTTACTAGGTCACGTCTTTATTAATATATCTAGATCTACACGCATTACTTATCTACAGTCAGATTTCGTAATTAGTCCGATTCTTTTGAATCTCTCAAGCTGTCGTGTTAGTGCCAGTTCGTCTTTCAAATTAGTTTGCATTGCTAACGGAAAAATGTACGTGCCTTGCGTACTTGTACGTGCTGAGCTGGCGGTAATGATAGATCAGATGAATTAAACCAACATGAAAACAAAGTGGTCTGACGAAGAAGACCTATAATTTTAAAATTTATTCCATAAAGGTTGTTCAAATAATGGAGAAAAAAATTCATAATTTTATTTATGAATGAATACATGTAACGGCTCAAATGCTATATTTTTAAATATATTACTTACAACGTGATAATCATTAGTGAAAACACATATTCTAATACAAGGGCTTTAGTATGGTAATTAAACAGGGAATTATAGACCCAAATTTTGAACTAACCAACCTTTAGGTCCCATATCATCAATTTTCCAAGCGGAAATCTATGCAGTAGTACTCTGTGCACGATAAATACTCACAATGATCAGCTGCAGAAATATGCATATTCTCAGACAGCCAAGCAGTATTGAACGCTTTAACCTTCTCCACCTTCAACTCAAAGACGTATCTCTAACTTTTGGGAAACCGAAAACAGGTAACTCGGATGAAAGTAGGAGTAGCGACCAGAAAGAAATGACCGCACAGTGGATGAATTAACCAGGTGCAAAACAATGAAAGAAGTTGCTCACCATATCAACTATGGAAACAAAAATCTAACTCTCTCTCAGCTGGCAGGAACTAGGTAAAATAATAGATCGTTTACTGGACTTTGCCAGTTTAATTACAACCTTGGTCGTAAATAGGAAAAACTGAGACAGAAACCTGCCAACTCTGCCTTGAAACAGCAGTGGCATCGGAACATAGTTGATATAAATGTAAAAAAAGAAAGTAAAATATCCTTAAGATAGTATTCTGGGGCATGGATATATAAAAGGGTCAATTCCACAATCGATTTCTTAGGACAAAGTGGAAGAAAAGGAAACTATTGTCACCAGTGATCCCAGAGGAAAAAATAGCTAGTGGTAAAAGAAGTTAACCTTTTATAAAGCAATAACAATTTGGCCCATGGCAAAATTTTGACTAGAAATCTGCCAAATAGTTCCATAAGTCAGCCAATTTTTATCGAATCCTGATTACTAAGCAAAGGGAATTCTAACAATCAACGGTTGGCAAGATTTCGTCGAGAGATTAAAGCCAAGAAATCCTACTATCTTCCAAGTTTCATTAAATTCCGTTGATTTGTATCGAGGAAAAGAAATTTTCTCTCACTTATTTATGGTAATGACTGTTCAACTGGCATAAGAAGAAAAAAATCCATTAAGACTTTGGTAATATTTTGACGAGAGAATTGGCAAATAGTTGCGTATTAGTGTGCCAATTTCACAGGAATTCCAATTATTTCCCTCTCAGAATAGATATAGTACAATTAAAAGTCAATTAATTCATACAATGATATATATGTCGCTGTGTCCATAAAAAATCACTTTAAGGACCTTAGGTAAATTCTAGCTAGAAGGTCAATTATTTAGCCAAATTTCATAAAATAAGTTAGCGTGATATTACAGACAAAATATGTTTTTCCTTCTTATAGGAATATAATCTACAGTTGGCACAATATTAAGACTGCACGCATTTTATCTTTTGCCGTATAATCAAGGCTCTTAAATAAAATTATTTTACCATGTTTAATCGAATTATATTGATTAGTTAGCTCTATTTCTAATGAAACATATTTTAGATTGTCTGTTAAAAAGCAAGACACGTCAAGCCCTTGACAAGATTTTATTGTGAAATCGTGGCCCAAATTCCAATAAATTTTCGTTTCCAAAAAAACTGCTGATTATTTTGACAAAATATGAAGGAACATATATTTAGCATCAAGCACTTGAAAAACTAATACATAATTAACCTCCGGCCAAATTATGAGATCAAAATAAGAAAAACACGTTTTCTCACGTTTATTGAACCAAAACAGGGCATTCAGCCCATTGGAGCTGATTTATGACTGACAATTTTCACATAAATTTGACGTTTCTTGATACTCACAAATTAAATGATTCAGCCTAGTTTGATAATTATTATGTAGCTCAGTTAGCTAAATTTTAAAGGAAAAAGTGTTTTTGTTGGCTACTGCAGGTAAAAAAGGAAAAGGAAAGGTTGAATAAGTGTGCTTATTTTAATCGAAATATTTAAATTAAATCTGAGATGATTAATGTCAGCCTTCAATATTATAATTTTATATTCAAGCCTTCCCCTTCATCAGGGCATTCAAACTGTAATTAATAATTTACGAAGTTATACAAGCATAAAATAATGCTCGAGCATATTGTCAATTGGAGATGGTTTGACTTTATAGGCAATATTTTGAAATATCATCGGACCTGTGCTTAGTCTTGGGGCATGAAAGCACCAATCCGCTGTTCTGGTAGGTGTAAGGTTTTTTAAATGCGTATAGTGTTTGTGTTGTGTTTATGTTAATTTATTAGAATGAATGTAATTTATTAACGAGAAAGGGGTTAAACAACCCCTCTCTGAGGAATATCCAGTGCTCTAGGGGAGAGAATGTGACAAAACTTCTATGTTGATGTACTTATGTTTTATATCTATTCTGTACTTGACGATCTGAGGTACAAATGAAAGGCTTGCATTTTAGAAAATCGCTGATGCTCAAATCGCTGTAGGCTGAAAAAACAAGCTTGAAAATCCCGAAAAATAAGTAAAATAAAAACACAGGAGAGATGACCTCACAGTTTGTCCTCTTCTAAACTACCCACATTATTATTTTATCAGTGTGAAAAGCGAAGCAAATAAAAACAAATATTATTATTTTATTATTATTATTACAAAGGTAACAAATAGAAGATGTATTTAAAATATTGGTATACGGCTCCTCCTACTGGTCTTATAAAACGTCAAGGCTTATAAATTATTATAACTACTATTTCAGCGAATTAGGTTGCTCGGTAAGGTGAATGTTAAAGAAAATAAATTTTTGGTCACCCTTAAAAAGCAATAACTTTAGCTTTAATTAGTTTCTAGGGAACAAATCAATCTGCAAATAAGAATAATTTTTATCAACATGTGTAATTGTCGGCACCGGAATGAGCAATGTTTTACAAATTTCTACAGTTGTTAGACATATTTATGATAAAGTAATGAATAATCATATTCAAAAGTATCCACAGTTGATCAGATCACGATACTTGGCAACTATCATTTCAAACTAACAAATACGCCAAATTCATCAATTTTCAATCAATTCCAATAAAAACCCTTTCAAATCATGGAGTTCATTTGATTTCATTAAATTCGTTACTGAGTAAAATCATATTTTAATGAGTCAACTGTTTTATACGGTGCAAAATACTGAATAGCTTTATGAATTTCTTGGGATCATAAAAATTGAGTCTAGACGATTAATTTCGAACAAAACTAATAATTTTATTAATTCACCTTCTGAAAACATCCTTCTATGGTCATGCTTTTTTTGCTAAGAAATTTTTGACATTTTTTCCGTGGTATAATATTTAATGATTCCGTATGGTTTCAATACCGTAAATCAGATATTTTTTCTTCAATTTTTCAATTTCCCCGTTGTTTAAGTAACGAATCCTCAGTAATGAAAGTTCATTGTAAAATTGTACATTCTATACTTTGCCTTCAATTTGGCGA
Source organism: Cimex lectularius (assembly GCF_000648675.2). Lineage (NCBI taxonomy): Eukaryota > Metazoa > Arthropoda > Insecta > Hemiptera > Cimicidae > Cimex > Cimex lectularius. Next base: position 632,041 of record NW_019392858.1, on the reverse strand, counting down.
AATTCCATCGAAAATCTCCATTTTGCAGTAAAGTAAGAAATATTTTAGTCCATTTTTTATTATTTAGTAAAATATTATGAAATCATATCAATGACAATAAATAACATTGGTTCAATTTAAATTAAATTTACTTAAATTGAAATTTAAAATTTCACTAACCTTATAGAAAATTAAGGACCGATCTGTTTTTTTAATTCTCAAAGGTACAGAAATCCATATTCGTCACTTTTACATGGTGCCGACGGTTTGTACTTTTACGTATTAGAAACGAATGGAGCTAGGACGTTTATTTGTAATTACTCAGTGCAATGATCATCGGCTACTTGGACAATTAGAAAAATTATTGAAATGGTCCATTTTTAGCATTCTCATCGAAACTACCAATTCCGGTGATCCTTTAACAATTACTATTTAATTATACGATTAAATTGTTTTATTGGAAACTTTGAGTCAGACCCTGTTTCTGGAATCGATTATTGCTGGGCGCCGTAAATTGATTTTTGTTAACGGTGTCGCTTAGAAAGTGAATGTCGTCGCCTCATGGCAGATGAAAATGATAGAAGGAATGAAGTATGAACGGTGACAAGACGTCGCACATTGGCGCGAAACACCTGAAAAATGAAAAAGACACCCTTACATACCTCAGCAATACCAGTTACATATTTTTGGTGCCAATTACATGTAAAATTTTGTGCAGGATCTAAAGGAACAATTTTTGAGTGAATAGACGAACCGGCTGCAGCTATGTCGGATTGTCAAATGTTAATACACATAAACGCGCTTTTTCAAAATAATTTTAAAATGATTACATTTTCACGCTTAGTCGAATTAGTTCCGAAATAAAAGTGTTTACGTTGGTAGTGTAAAATAAATACAGATTATTACAACAAAAAATAAAACAAAAATATGAATAATTATGTCACATAATACTACATATTGGAATTGTTTTAGTAATAGTTTCGTGCTTAAAAAAAGTTAAGCAATAAAATGTGCACGTAAATAAAAAAGAAATGGTTTATTGTTATCTACGATGATTGTCTGCTGTTGCAGGATATAAAGAAGCGATCATATGTATTAAAGCATAATTATTAAATAATTTCTTTCCCGTGCAAAATAATTTTTGTCAAACGTAGGCTAGATTAAGAGCCAAGAGAAAGAGCATCATTCAAGTGCGCTGTTTTATGGGTGTAATTATGAAAATGATTTTTTTAATAACTGTATGATTGCAAATATTCATAATCATTAAGAAATAAAGACTTTTCTTTTAGAAACTGTATACATAATTTCTTATTATCTAAAGATTAAAGGTAAAAACGAATGAAAAAACGATATCACGCGTGACATTTTATAAGTTTTATGCACAATCAAAAGACAAACCTAATTATTTTAAGAAAGATTCACCTTTGACAATATGCGTGGTGAAATGTATATTTAAAGGGAAACATTTAACCCAATCATATTTACAAGGGGCTAGCAAGTGATAGCAAATATATAACATTTAAGTGCTTCTTTTGGCTGAGTGATCATCATGAAATTCCATTCGGTGGCGTTCTTTGCTGGAACCCGAATATTAAAGTATCAACAAGTAGTTCTTTGGAGGGCAACTGGAGCTAGTATTCAAAATTTAATGAAAACAAAAGAATAACAATTACAAAAGAAAACATGACTATAAAACTATCGTTATTGTTATCCCTATAAAATTGATTAAAGGCACTTGCAGCATATAGTAAAGTACATTCGACAACTTCGGACCTCCGGAATATCTAAACCAGCAAAAGGTTCCTTAGAAGTACTTGGAGCTAGTATTCAAAATCCAAAAGAAAATTAGTACTATTAACAGACGTTCGTACTGGCGGTATATTTGTGTATTATTGGTAGGGAGTTACGAGATTGATAAAAACTACCGATAATTTTAATAATAGAAACTGGATGGAGGTATGGTCTGGATGAAAAAAAGCAAATTCAGTTGTTACTGCCAAGCTTTCGACCTATTTTACCCGACATCATCAGGGCCTATATTAATTTCACATTATGGAAAACATGTACAATTAATTTAACATTTTTTTTCCGACTCAGTCCTAACATTCCAAGAACTGTAACAGTATTGCAACTTTGTCCTGGAGATTCTCCTTTTATTTTCCAAAACCTCTTTTTAAAATCAATAAGACCTTCATAAATTGAACTTCAGCTCATAGTATCTGTTTGAATGTTACAATTATTTCCATTATGTTTAGTGGTCTGATTGACCAAATTAGTACTTTCAATTGATTATTCTTTTTATGACCTTCGGCTTGGGTTCGAAACCCGCTCGTGACACTAACTTTTCAATTCAACTGAGACCTTACATAAAAAGAATAATTAGTTATTCCTGTTGTTTTCCTTTTTAGTATGTAGAACCTCTTTTATTATTTTTCTGAATAATTGAGACTCTCGACATTCGAAAAGTCATATTTACCCCTCTTTGATATTAAAGTTCCTATTCTAGTTCTGGATTTGTTGACCTTAAATTCTATTTTTTATTCTGCTTCGTTTTACCAATGTATTTGATTGGACATTCACTAAACGTGAACCTATAACCAATATTCTATAAATTAAACTTTTCTTCCTTATCCAACAACAATTGACGTCGGGTATGTATTACTTAATCAAATATATTAACTTGAGCGAAATGACTGGGGCGTACTTATTACTCTTGAACGTGATGGGATTGTTCATATTTCTATCGATTTTTTCACCGTTTGTTATCTTCCTTGAATTATCATCTAACAATCTATTAACTATTATCTTTGGTTACGGTCCTTGGCAATGTTAGGTCTTCAAGGAAAATGTCACCTGTAAAAACCTATATTTGTACACAAATTTAAAATTGTTTTATAACAAATAATTATTCTTTTTATTTGTTTCATTGAACCAAGGTCTTGGTTGAGATGAAAAATTTAGTGTCACCAGCGGGATTCGAACCCACGACGTTCGGCTCAATACGCTTGAGATATAGTGACATCAATTGGTTAGAGCAGCGGCGTATTGAGCCGAAGGTCGTGGGTTCTAGATAGTTATATTGATTGTTAAACAATTGTACAAATAAATTTTTCATAATTTGAAATTAACATAAGCCCTTTTTAAAAAGAGTTTTTTGATAACGAGAGGAGAATCTCCAGGATAAAATTACAACACTGTTACAGTCCTTGGCATGTTAGAACTGAGTCGGTCTTCAAGGAAATTTGATATCGCCAGTAAAAAAACTTAAATATATTAATATGTAGATATATTTAAGATTGTTTTGTAAGTTCTTTGTAGTTTATTGATTGTTAAATTAATTGTACAAATATGTTTTTCATAATGTGAAATTAATGTAAGCCCTGGTGATAACCTTAAAATAGGTATAAAGCTTAGCAGTAACAACTGAATTGACTTTTTTCTTCGAGACCATACCTTGATACAGTGTTCGTGATTTATTTATTTATTTTAAACGAGGGTATTTCAACGACGATGTTATTACCCACGGGGTGCCGGATTTTTGAAAAGAAAAGCCCATTTGTTAGGTATGACAGTATGTCGGGTTCGAATGCAGTGCCGCTGGATTCGAACTCTGGACCTTTACCTTAAGCGCCGTATCAACGCCTAAATGTCGCGACCACCGACGCCCCCGTCGTGAGTGAAAAAATGTTTGATACTTCTAACTTTTAAAACAGATAATTTTAATAACGTTTTCATGCAAAAAGCTCTGAATGAATTTCTCACGCAGGCAACTTTGACTTTTTGCATTCTTCTGTGAATGCTATTTATTACTTAAAAAAATGTCGTGGCGAGAAACGTTAAAATAAAAATCTACCAGAAATTGTCAAAATATTTTTTTTCCAGTTTTGCCCCGCTGTGAGCGGATTATTGTTGGGCCCCAGGTCGTAAATTGATTTTAGTTAGCGGTGTCGCGTAGAAAGTGAGTGAGAAGGAATGAAGTATGAGGGGTGACAGATGACGTCGGACGTCGGTCGCCGGCGGAGGACTATGTCGGAGGAAGAAAAAGTACATAACGGGAGAGGGAGATAATGTTAAAGAAAGTGTTAAAGGGTGGAAAGGTGGACCAAGTAGTAAAGCGTGAGCGTCGTATCTAGTTAGGAAAGGTAATTATCTGTCGTAGTGAGTGGAGGGAAGAGCAACACTTGTTGTAGCGGGTGCGCACGAGGCGAAAGCGCACCTCTACGTCAGAGTCAGCTGTCCAGCAATTTTCTGCGTCTAACCCGTGGCTCGGCTGGCTCAGATCTCTCACCGGCACCGAGTGAGAAGGTTGTCCACTCTTCGTGCCATTGTCAGACGTAATCGACGTAGGAGACGTAAACACACGAGTGTTGGACAGGTGCAAATTCCGTTGCACGGGTTCCGTGTCGAATTGACATGTGTTTTAATTTGTGAGTTGTGACCGGGGGAACGATGGATCCGTCAGTGACAGAAGTGGAAATGGGAATGGAACCTCAGACGAGGGCGAGGTCCAACACATGGCCTTTGCCGAGGCCGGAAAATTTCTCCGAACCGGATAGTAGCAGCGTGGAAATGGCAGAACAGAAATGCGGGGTCGTCGCTGCCCTTCCGGGTGCCTCACATCTCAAGAAGAATTCTTCCAGGAGGAACGCGTGGGGGAACCTCTCGTACGCCGACCTCATCACCCAGGCGATCGGTTCCGCGCCCGATAAAAGGCTCACCCTATCCCAGATTTACGAATGGATGGTGCACAACGTGGCCTATTTCAAGGACAAGGGGGACAGCAACAGCTCCGCTGGATGGAAGGTAAATTAAATTGGTCAATGAACCGTCTTTCAATGAATGACACTACATTCCGACGACGCTGCCCCACTCGCTAATCCAGTCCGGCACATTTTATAATTCACCGCCAACTACGCAGTTTTCCTATTATATAACTTCACCCGCGATATAAACAACCCCGCCTTATAAAGAAACACCTCGAACCCTCGATAATAGAAATGTATAACCATTCTCGTCTTCTATGTGCACATTTTTTGTTTCGTAGCACTATTTAAATGCTGCCCTTTAATTTAATGCTGGGTTCCTCAGCCCTCAACCGCTCCCGACTCTTCATTCATGTGATGCATAAATTGTATATACATGCACTTTACGACAAAATTATACCCCGTTACCGGCTTTATAATAAATACAAAACAGGCGATATAGACGGCTAAAATAATATCAGTTTGTAACATGCCAAATGGTACAAAAAAAAAACACACCTTGTTAACATCTTATCTTGACTGCAATCAACGCGACACCGGTAGTTTCTCACTGAGTTTATAAATGAAGAATTCGTTATCTAAGATGCTTGAAAAACATTCACACAATTTTTGTAAACTGGAATTCTGAACCAAACCAGCAACAAATCGCTTGTACATTAATGACAATCACGACTAGAAAAATAATATTCGATAGTATTGATATGAAACTGATAAAATTAACAAATTAGAAAATCTATCTGCGGTATTGAATTCTGTGGTTTAACAGTCTGTCAGCCTGAAAAACGTTTTACATATTATTCGTACACCGTTTTTGGAAATTTTCCCCTTTTATTTTAATTTGTAAGTAAACCTTTTCTAATTTCTTATTTCAGGACTTTACATTTTCAAGAAAAGGCCACAAATTGACAAAAAATTAAGAAACGTTTTAATAATCTATCAATAAACAATCCAAAATAGAATAGAAAGAAGAAAACAAAAACGGAAAAAAAGCCGAATAAAATTTTTTTGCGAAATAAATCTAAAATACATTTAACATAATTTGTTAAAAAGTAAGTAGGTGTTCATTGAAAATCAAAAAATGACAATTTGAACTTTGAAAAATTATTCATTCCCTTATGGCCAGTTTGGAAAAACAAGTTTTTGGTATTATTGCTCTAAGAAAATAAGGCCAAATTACAAATGCCTAAAATGCAATTATTATTAGACAAAATTTAATCGTGTTTGTAACATTTCAAATTATTGCTGGACATTTTTTAATTTGACTTTGAACGATTTAATCTTACTGGCCGGAACCGCGACGCGGATGCAGAGGCAGTTTCTAAACTGGTCTTAACACAAAATATTTGTATTTCGATTTTCTTCACTGTGCAGTCGAAAATAACCATAAGTGTTAGATATCTAAAAATATTCTGAACCGATTAGAAATCCAATAGAACAAAAAAAAAATTAATTAAGAAACGAGGCATAAGGACCGTGGAATTAAATTTTGTACGAGCGTCTTTTTGATTCAGCCTGGTTCTCCGCACAAAATGGAACGCCTTAGGAAAGCGGCAGCCAAATTTGACTCCCTAGGTGGAAAAATTATAGCGATTTTACACCAAAACCCATTTAGATAACGCTGATGGATTATTTAAAAATTATTTTTCAAGAAAAGGCTAATTATTCTTGACAGATACCTACTACAAGGTAAATATTTTATACCAAGCGCCGAAAATGAGGTTGAAATGAAAAGAAGATTTTCCATTTTTCAAAGTGATAAGGTTTATAAAAAAAAATTAAATGAATACTTCGAGCATAATAAAAATAAAATTTGAAAGAAAACAGTTACAGTTGATGCTCTAAGTTGAAACAACTTCAAAGCGCTTTAGAATTCTATAATGTCGAAAAGCTATCTCTTATAATTTTCGTATAGGGAATTTTTTTGTCATTAAGTGAAAATGATATTATTTTGTCTAAAACAACACATTTTTCAGTCTTTGGATAAAAAAATACTTTTTATAATTTTGTCACAAAGTGCACTAGGTGATTTTTCAAAAATAGATCCCATAAAAAGAAAATGTCAAATTGCGATTATTCTGAATAAATAGAGAGAAAATTCGCTTAAGTATTTTTGGTATTGCATGCATGCTGAATTTGATCGCTTAAATATCAAATTTTGCAAATTCTTCACCGAACGAGTTTATCCGGTTGGCGCCTATCTCTCCAAAATCTATAATTGATACCATATATAATCGCATTTTTCAAACTTGTTTTACATAAAAACACACAAGTAATGAAATACTAGAGTGAATTGTAATAGAAAAATGAAGAAGAACTGTACATTGTTGTACATGTTTGAACATATGAGACTAAGCAAATAAAAGAGCTATCTCTTTGTTTAATGAATTTCGTGTTTCTGTTGAGCGTTGGCCTTCATTTAAAGGGCCAGTTTTTTAATTTAATTTGTAACATTATACTTAGAGAAATACTATTGTGTTCATTGACAGGTAGAAATAAAGGCTCTTGTATGCATGTCTTTAAAAAAAATTAAATATTTTAGTATTTTTCATTTATAACCGGAAGTAAAACAATAAAAATATTACGGACGTGTTCATAACAGGAACCAATGATTTTTGCACATTTTTGTCTAAACGTTTTTCAAATTTTCACTTAAAAATTAATTAATTTTTTAATATTTCTCAATTAAACGGATTAGTTAGATGTTCCATATAAAAAAAGATAAAGCAACATCCAAGACTAATTTAATAGCCTCACAATTTGGAATATGGTTCAATACAATATGTTAGTATATGAATAAACATGTAAATATCATTTTGCAACTTTTTATCATCTATGTAATAAGCATAAAATCTTTATATACTTGGTGATATTTATTTCGTAAGTCTGACTTCATAAATTTTTCATTTTAGAGTGAATTTGTTATTTTATAAGAGGGTTATACAGATATTCCAAGGGAAAAAATGAGAAGATTTTGCGAAAAACGTTTTTAATTTTATTGCGAATTTAATTTATTATCTGGTTATGCGATTTATTATGACGACAAAGGGAAGTTTACGGCTTATATTGTAAAGTAGAAAAATCCTCCAGGTATCAACACATATTTTTAATTGTACATTTTGTATATTAAGAATACTTGATAATTAGTTGTGAATTATTATAAAAAAGTAGCTGTTACAATGAAGTATTCTCTATCGGTAAGTTTTTTGAACAAATAAAATTAACTAACGACAAATCGTGGTGTCAGATCAATGTCTCAAGTTTACGGCATCCTTAAAATAGAAAAAAAAAAAAAATTAAAAAGTACAATGTGTTCATTTAAGACTTTAAGAGTTTCACGTGGAATGGTTGGAGGCGTCCAAAGGACACAATACAACTTAGAAAATGAATTATTGTTCGCTTTAAAAAATATGAATGTAAAACCATAAAAATAAATTTAAAATAAACTCCCGCTAAATACCATATTTTAAATTTACGCCTGGAATCGTAGGAGTTAGTTTAGAAATATTTTATAGTTTATACATTTATATTTTGTTAAGATTGAATTGCATTGTTACAACATGTAGTTTGAAGTTTATTGTAGTTTAGACTTTTATTTTTAGTTGCTGTCACATAATTAATTATTTTTATTAGAATTATCTAGTTGACAAATATTTAGCTATTATTTTACCCATTTTTTTATAATTCAACTTTTAGGTATTCGCGGTTGTTTTAATATAAATCTGAATGACCAGTAAAAAAGTAACGCAATTTTGTGCCATTCCTTCACATGAATCAGTCACTGAAGCTTCCAGAAAAACAGAAAAGAGGAAGAAAGGTAAACAGCCTTTTTGGAACAATAGTTGATTTTTTTACTGGTCGATATCAGTTTCTTTAGAACGCGCGTTAGTAAGAATTCGAGGGTAGCAGTTTGTTTGTAAACAATGAATAACTTTGTTGATAAGCAAAGAGCGATCCATTAACTTGGCGTTTGTAATATCAAAACGGATGAGTCGTTTTCGCTAAGCTTCGTTTCAAAACTCCATTCCTATAACCTCATAATGAAAATTATTTATACGATGTAATTAATTATCCTCGTTTTATTATTATTATTTGATTTAATGTTATCAGTTAAATGTCGAGGTATGTAGGAAATTTAATTTGTTTTTTTGGTCGCTTCTGGTCATCTTGGTCTACCTATCCTTGCTGTTTTGGAGAGACGATTTTAGAAATTGATCGATCTTCAAATAGATTCCACGTGTATAAAAGAAAAGTACATTTACAGAAACATGTTTTTCACTTACATCTTGTTTCATTTAATTAATCAAATTGTAACACCTTTGAAGGATTTGTATACGAAGGGTCAGAAAACATCATTACTACTTTTTTTTTTCAAATTAACTACTTTTTATGTTCAAGAAAATATAAAATTGAGAGATTTCTCCTTGAAAATCGAGGAAGTGGTGAACCTGTAGTTTGGTCGTTTCCGGTCATTTCAGCATTTTCAGTGGTTGATCAGGGTTATAAGTATGGCGGGGCATACTTCAGTTCGGTTTGTATGAAGTTCAATGCTTTTAGTTTGAATCATTAATGTTTTATTACTAATTATAACGCACATAACTATACCAGAAACGACTGATTTTAGTTAATTAGATTCTGTATGTATTTTACTAATTGTTCTCTTTTCAAATAATGAAACGTTTTTTAGAGAAAAAGATTTTAAAAATATTGACTTAACAAAGACCGATTGAATTTGTATGGGATAACATTATTGTAATATCGGTCAAGTGACCTCACCCCGCTCCTAATTTTTTAGTCATGTATGCTTAAACAGATTTGTAAGGGCACATCTGATCTTGTTCCTTGGGATCAAGAACCTCCAACTACGTTCTTTCTTTTCCTCCAAGAAGATTTTAAACGAAGAAAGATAATCAAGGGACACCTTAACTTTAGTCTTTTATATCCGTGTGTGAAATTTATGAATTGAACGATTTATACAGAAGTTTATACGAAGGTGTATTAAAATGTTGATTGATGTGGCATAATTAGTTCACTCGTCATTGATAAGGTCACGACATCCTCTAAAGTTCAAATAGATTTCCAATGCTAATTAATTACACCCTCGAGGATACTAGACATATGCTAAAAGGTTTCCAGTAGGAATGATAAAAAAACACTTATGATATCCAATTGGCCCGCATTCAAGTCTAAATGGAATTCCTTCATAAAAAATACTGCATTCAATCATGATTTACAACTCATTTTAAAAAAGACCCCTTAGTATAAAGGCGGTATAAATTTCATACAATTTTATATATCTTATGTTCTCTATCTTTAAGCCTAACTACGTTCCTAGGGAAAATTGGAGGCTGCGAAACTTTCAATTTATATAGTTTTTTCTTCTCCATATGAGAATATCTGTGTAATCATTTCGCCGAAGGAAGCCGGTGGATTAAACATTTTTACAGTTATGTTGGAGACTTTAAATGTATGATTAACCGTCGAATGCGATTCGGTTAGAGGCAAATTGCACACTTTGAAAGTTCTACGTAGTAATAAAATACAATTATGGATTTGTCAATCATTATAACAATCTCATAGCTACTGGAATTCCGGATTAACAAGTTGCAATGATCTCGTACCGATATTTAATCCGCAATTTTTCAAAGGGAGAATTCTTTTATGGTCAACTTTCTCCTATCACGACCCGAATAGCAGAATCTTGTAGTACGAGTTAAAAGAAAATTTGACGCCTGAGGTTTTTCCTTATATTTTTTAAAAAATAGAATAGATAAAATAATAGCACAGAGTTGGAGTATAGGTATCCTTCAGAAAATGATCTGAGGAAGGGCTACCAACACAATTAACACACACATTTTCAGTACTCTTTTCTTTTTGAAATCGAAATTGTTTACAATTAATAATATGCAATTAATTATACTTTTTATCTAAGGTCTTGGTTGAGGTGAAAAAGGTAGCATTACAAGCGGGATTCGAACCCACGACCTTCGGCTCAATACGCCGCTGCTCTAATCACTGAGATGGTTGGGCCGAGTGGATCAGTCACAATAGCGTTAGAGTAGCTGCATATCGAGCCGAAGTTCGTGGGTTCGATTCCCACTTTTGATGCTAGTTTTTTTCCTCTCAACCAAGACCTTAGATAAAAAGTTAATTAATTACATTAATTAAAATGGTCAATTATGACTGCTAAGTACATATATGTATTAATAATATTATTTTTTAGTAAAAAAGAAAGAAGTCCAGTTTTAATTATTGTTTTTTAATTATTTTAATTTTTGCAAACATAGACAAGAACGAAACAGGCCTGTAATTTTGTTTATTTGTGATATCTTCTTTTGTATGGATAGGTATCAAAACAGCGAGTTTAACACCTTTTGGGTTTCTTCTCAATCCTCTTCTTTAACAAGTGATTCAATGTTTAGCTTTTTTAAATAAATTGTGGACAAAATTATGATCATTAATTGTTTTCTCTACTTTATTGTCTAGAGATAACATACATAGGTCAGTAATCTCGAGATTATAAATATTGGAAATTAAATCAAATTTGCGAGGATAATCAAAGCGAACGAGTAAATGATCAATACAAGTTGATGATCGCTCAGTAATTCTCGTGGGCTTATTAACAAGGCTTTTTAAGCCCTATGAATTTAGAACATTGATATATGAAATTTCAATTTAAAATATTAATATTTATGGCACCTATAATAATTAAATTCCCTTTAATATTCTTCAACAATTTGTCGAGTTCAATGATAAAAGAAAGAATGGGAACCGGCATGTTTCTGTATATACCCAATATGGTGATAGGGGTGTCATTAAAACAAAAAGTTACTAAGCCCCAGCAATTTTTATATGAATCTGTCTACATACTATATTTTAATTAGCAAAAAGACACCCGCCCTTTTTTCAGACTCACATTGGAAACAAAAAATATATCCTATTAAATAGAGAGAAATTTTAGATAAAATAATTATATCTGGGAGGACAAGAAAATTACTGTTTAGTTCTGCTAATAGAATATGAAATTTATTTCTAATAGTTACGTTCTGGTGCACTAAATCTTTGTTATGAAATAGACTTAAGACCTATAAAAAGATTTGTCTGAAGTAATATTATATGTTATTTTTTAAAATAAGGATAATAACTACATAGATGATTAAACTAAAATAAAAGTTTCTAACCCAGGAAAAAGTTATTATTTACAATTTCTGAATGTCTCTCATAGAAGTAACCGCGCATGTAACAATATCGTCAGTTTTCCTCATTAAAATTTTCCCTCCGCGAAGCGAGAGATTGTTATAATTTATCTCGTAACATCTCTCCCAGCTTTAAACACACTACGGCGTGCTGGGCAAAGGCACTTCTCATTGAAGAACACGTGTACGTCAAAGGGAGGGTGGAGATCCATAAGGTGGAGAGTTGATCTCTCTTCACTCGATGCTTCTGCAACCATTCATCTTTCATAAATCTTCTAAGGAAACGAACTACAATCGACAATGCAGTAGAGTTCCCTACTTTCGAACTTATTCTATAATAGTAGTTGAGATCGGTTTCAGTGATTTCTAAATTTAACGAGATACCAACTTTGTTCAAAAGATCAAATACGTTTCGTTAGAAACGGTAGGCAGACCATGGATTTCCAAAGAATTGGAAAGCATACTTTGCTCGGAATCATCTCTTTTTTTATACCATATCATCAAATTTTTTCATACGTGAAGAATTTTCTAGTTCCAAGCTTTCGATCTTCTTATAAGAAGCGTCTAGTTTTAATGTCTGTTCTTCCATTTGTTTGGTGGTTTTCTCCAATTTTTCGTAAAGTTTGTCGATGGAATTGCCTTTTTTCTCACTTATTTTAATTGAGTCTTTAAATCATTAAGAATATTGACCAGCTGACTGGAATGACTTTGATCTTGACCAACTTCCTTCGCTGGGATTTTTATTGAAGGGATCACTTAGGCATTGTCGTCGTTTTAGCGAACGATCGGAAAAGCGAAAGTTTTGTTTATGCGCTTAGATGAAGTCGCTATCTCTTTGGCCAAAGGTTGCTGGAGGCACTGACCGTGAAATATGAGAGCGCAGACATCGCAAGACTAACAGAATTGTATTTCGCACGAAACGACCGCAGATTTTACACTGACTCATAGTGGTGAATTGTGTAATCACAGTACACTTGAATAGGAATAATTTACGAGGTTTTATACACTGTTTTTACGCCACTAAAACTCTTAATCCTGTCGAGTGATCCTTCCCCTTCAACTAACATAACTCGATATGCTTTTAGTGTTGGCATACATTAGTCAAACTTTGATTAAGTACGAATACCAATTGATGGATAACTGTTTGGAAATAAATTCACGCTGAAACAAAACGCTTTGTAATTTATTTGTGTACATTAGGTCAACTTTGAATATGAAATTCAAATAGGGCCGACTATATTCGATACCCATGAAATTCGTATCGTGACTTTGTAAAATGTCCCCCTTCGTTCTGATTGCTTACGAAACGTGGCTAATGAGTGCCAAGGTAAGAATAGAGCGTCGCAGCCGTCCAGCATTTACGGGCGTTATGCTGATTTTCTCACACGTCTCGAAAAAAATTGGAAATAATTAAATTTAACTAAGTAAAATTTAACTGAAGTTGTATAAATTTATTTTCCTTTTTAATTTTCAGAGCACACTTTACCGGTTCATTTCTGTCGTAGAACTAGAAATTTACTACCGCAATATTCAAAGAAGTAGCTGGCTTGAGCAATTTCATACTAAGTACGATAGAATGTTAAGGATGGTTATGGTTATGTTGAATGTCGTCATGATATAATCTTCTTCAGTGTTAATTACAGTTGTATATCCTATAAAAATCTTGTTGTTGTTTCAAGTACTAAAATATATATTATGTTAGTAAAATTACATAACTGTACTTACCAGTGGTCTTCCCAACAAGGTGTATCCTTTTATTCATTTCTCTCTCTCTCTCTAAGGTTTCAGTCTAGTCAATTATAACCTCATTACATTATTTCTACATTTTCTTTTTTATATAAGTCTATAATATTATTATATTCTGCACATTTTTTCACAACTTTTTGCCAATTTACATTATTTTTTATAGATATTTACGTATAGATTTTTCTAACAAATTTAATCTGATCTCATGTTTTCTTTTCGTGTTTGTTACAATTTACGTGTTGTGAAAGACCTGTGTCTTTACTCTTCTTGTTATGCTGTTAGGATGTTGGTAAAATGTATTTTTTAACGATTGACATATTTTTCTTACATATGTCTGTATGAACTATAAATATCTATAGTAATATTGTAAATTTGTAAAAAGATAAAGAAAAAAAGGTTTTGAACAATATAATAATATTGTATAGACATATATAAAAAAAGAGAATGTAAAAAAATAAACAAAAAGTAATGAGGTCATAATTGATAATATATTGATACCTTAGAGAGATAAATGAATAAAAGGTTATACATTGTTGGGAAGAATACTGGTATGTACAGTTTAATTTTACTTATATAATATATTTTAATACTAGAAAAAATGCAAACAAAAACATTTTTATAGGTTATACAAAAGTAATTTGAAGGGCTCATGTCATGATGTCGAAAACGTTAAAAAAAAGTTCGTGCTGCAGTATATTGTTCAACATTCTACAGTACGTAGAATGAAATTTCTCAAACCAACTACTTCTTTGAGTATTTGGGTAGTATATTTTCTAGCTCTACGACAGAAATATACCGGTAAAGTGTGCTATGAAAATTGAAAAGAAAAATAAATTTATACAACTTCATATATATTTTTTGTGCTTTTGAATAATGATAGAAACAAAGTTATATGATTTCCTTTGCAATTTTTTCTCTCTTTTTTTTCAACATCCTACATTACAAGTGATAGAATTATAGAGTAATCAGCAAAACATTTAAATAGTATTTAAAAAAAAAGATTTAAATTGCATACTATGTACGTCTATAATGCTGTACCTTTAGTAACTTTTGATTCTTTTATACAATCAGAATTAAAAGTTTATTGTTTATAAAGGCCGATCTGCCTATTCTTCCGTTTTATTTAGCTGGACAACAGCCACAGGAAGGCCAAGTTTAATAATGCATTAAATATGTGTATTTAACGCCATATGGGCACTACTTAGAGATTACTGAAGTGAATAAAAAGTAAAAGGAATGTTTTATTTTGTGCCGACCTTTACCGTTGTATAACTTGGGCATAACTCTTCGTTTCTTTTTATAATATTCCCTGTTTCGAAATCCCTACAATATTTTATTTAACAAGATCCTTTTGTAAACCTCCGTAACGCCATCCTTCTATCTCGCTATTTCTACACTTAGCGTCCTCGACCTTAGAGCCGTATTAATAGAAATTATGACTGGACGTCGAAGGTTAATACCCGCTCCAGATTCCTAAATAAATTTTGGTTGTCTTAAAAAAAATCAGAATTTTTCTTTATATGTTCTACAGTGTTGGCCCGATTCTTGCAAGAGTCGAAACTGAGAATATATTATATTCCGTCACATTTTGATGATGTACTTTGTCTGTGACGATCCACGTGACAAACCTGTATAATTTTTAGGAGCAGTTTTCTTTTATTTTTATTTATTTATTCTTTTAAATTTTACTTATGCGCAAATAATATTTATAAATTTATTGTTAATTCTCAGTATGAATTAATCCATGAGGACTTGTAATTCGAAAAGGCAGTTTTTTTTATTTAATGGGGTCGAACCGTCGCGGTGAAACGTGACGATATCTCAAATCCGATTGAAACTGAAATTAATAAGACTGGAGGTAGGTTGACAATGGACTTTAGGAGGTGGTCAGTGAAGTAGATTTCTCCAAATACCAACTCGACCCCGCCCAATGGCCAACTTTCATCCTCCACACGTATTCAACCGTTTTGTCGAATATATTTTGCTATATTCATTTAATTTTAAGCAATTGAGATTTGAGTATTTGCAACGATTGATCAATGAGGTTAATTGAAAAAAAGGCCTTTTTTATTGTATAATTCTAATTTTTGTTTGTTGAATTACTTCATAACGTGTACAAAAATCTAGAGGACTTTTAAATTTCAAAATGATCCTACATTGTTGCGCTATTTGCTCTGTTTATTAAACACTACATTTCTAAGTGTAGCTGTTAATATATATTTTTAGTTATGATTTAGCATGAAGAGGATAATGTCTGTAAAAACTTTCCACTGTGTTAATTTATGTGCCGTTTTAATTTTCCATCCTATTTGGCGATATTTTTGTTTGATTTATGGCTCGGTGCCTTGCGAAGAAGGCAATTTCATTCTTATTAAACAGGTTCGTCATAGACCAATTGTGAAGTAATGGCTTTTACAATTCACGTTTTTTATGGCTATTAAAATTTATTAATCAGTCTTTTATCTTTATCAGCCAGCTATTTTTACTGTTCATGGAAATTTTTGAAATATATTGGAGACATTTGAGCAAACAGCGATTTAGTTTTTAAGAAACTGCCTGTTCCAAATGTTCGAAATTTTTTTTTTAAAGGATGAAATATAAAAAAAGGCTCAATGTAAGAAAATGTATATAGGTGAATGGAAACTTCCTCGAGAGAGGGTATCTGATTTATATTATAGAACCGGTTCAAAGAAATTCAAGGCGCCTAGCGTCTTTAGACGCCGTTGGCTGAAAAATTTTATGGCTATCTCAGTGGAGCAGACGCCTTAGGAAAACGCGAACACTCCGAAATGAGATTCTTCGGATTAGCACAGCTAGGAAGAACTGATAAACCGTCTGGATTTGCTAACGACCTTTCAAAAGAGTGTCCTTGTATCTTAATGGCCGACGATTGTAATTTTAGATTTGAAACCTCATCTCGTGAAAAACGACGGAAAATTTGTATTAGAATCTTAAAGACCACCTGTTACCCCTGGGGGGTTTTTCTAAATTTTTCTGTTTGTCCAAATACGAGTCCAATTATGAAAGGTCGCATATTGGCGGGGAGTTCGCCTAATAAGTGAACACAGGTGTCCTCCAAACAATGATATTGGTACGACGGAGAATTCTAATAAGACCTACCAATAACTCAACTCCATTGCCCTATCGGCTTCTCATGCATCCACTGTTTGCTGTCATCCTACTAGAATCGAATAGTTTTTTCAACATTCAACCGAACTTCCTTTTCTTTTCTATTCTAAATTTATTTTTTTGTACAGAATTTTATTGTGTGGAACCAACCTTATGACGATGAAAAGTGTAGCGTCTTTGAATTGTGAAAATTATGTTGCATTATCTTTGGAAGTTCAATATTGCATAATTTTATTGCCCTACTTTGCCCAATTACTTCTGTATTTTTTATTGAAGCAATTTAAGTTTATTCGTTCTGGCACGGTATTTCCTGAAACATTTTCTGCTTATAATCGATTCGCAATTTAGCCTCTTCGAATAATGCGTTTAAAAGTAGATTCAGCGTTAATTTATGAATTTTATCGTTTTACTTTCCTTTGCTAGCTAATAAACTCATTTCATCGCCGTTTCTCGCATTTTTAACTGACAATTTATTAAGAAAAGTTATTCGAATAGAGAGGTTCCACGGCTGCTGCGAGTTCGAATAAGTTGTAGTCACTTTATAAAACGTCCAGTAGTTTTTTTATGAGATGTAACAGATGAACATTCCCATGCTTGCTTGATGAAATTGGACTCGCCGCGCCCCTCCAAGGATTTCTTCGCGATGACATTTTTCCACTTGTTTAATAGGTCAATAGCCGTCAGTCTGATTTGATTTTTTTTCTAGTGGTCATAAAGCTTCAAGGTTTATATTGTAAAGATGAATAAAATAATGTACTGGTTATTACTTTGAAAGTATACTTGTTCAATATAGCGTGAAAGTATCGTTTTTAAAAATTTTCTTTTCATCCAATTAACTAATGATAACCAATATTTATTAATTTACTTGGTTGAAATCGAAAAATGGATGTAAGTATTATAATATTTTCATCTTTTGCTCTAACACAGCAAAACAAGAAAGAAAACAGTGCAGACAAAACGATTATTTTTCAAATAGAAACACACATTTTAAAAGTACATACTATCAAGTAAGTAAAGTACATACTTCTTCTTTGAACACTGAAATTGCAAGAATTCGTTTTTTTACATTGTTATTTGTCCTGACTAAGTTTAGGCAAAAACTCAGCCCATGTTACTTTTATGAGCGAGCGCGTTATCGATGACATTCCGGATTTAGAGTTTGGGGATTTCACACGACCTGAGGAAAACTTTATTTATGCTCGCTCAGAGGGGTTGGACGAGGGAAAGCTGTCCTTGACTATTATCGTCTTCACTTTCACTTATGGGCCTTGTCCAGTATTTGTATTTTCGCAACCAACCCCCATTTTAGCAGCCCTTCGTTTTCTTTTTCCTTTGCACAACATTGTCGTAACCCTCGGCCGGAAGTGGGAGAAAATCTGTTACGACATGATAGACTGATTTATTTTCGAAATACATTTTATTGAGCATGTTTTTAGTTATTATTTGATGTCACAGTACGCCGAAATATGTAGTCATACAGCATATTATTGCAAGTTTAAATTGTATATTGACTATTGACAATCATAATTAAGTTTAATAATGCGTGCAGGTTCCTCAAAGGAAAAATAGATAATTGTCGAAATGAAAGATTATTTTCGTTTGGTCTGAAAATCATAACTTCACAAAATGTATTTAGAAATGTGAAACCTCATGTTTGAAAAATATATAGTACAAGAATAGTCATTTAATATAATAATTATTTTAATAATAATCATATCCTCAGATGTTGACATACAGACTGGAAGGAATTTTTGCAAGCTGCGAATAATCTGCAAATGAGTTAGTTTTTGATATTGCCATCCCTTCGGGAAAAAACCCATAAAAATTGTTAAGTCCGAATTATATTTCTAAAAACGTAAAATTTAAGGGCTAATTCTTTTAATTGGGTTAGATTATGATTCGCCTGTAAGAAGAGAGATAACTGTGAGCAAATTTCCCATCAGACTTTTTTTTAACGATTGAGGGGTCGCAAGGTCTAAGGGCTTCAAGTTGAAAGGACGCTGCAGTTGCCTTGGATACGGCCTTTAACAAGCGGGTTCTGTAGTCAACAGGCTTTCTAGTTATTTGAATTTAACAGATATTTTAGATTGTCTTTGTAAAGATTTAAAAAAAATTTCAATTAATTTATTACTAAATCTGTTGAAATTGTTGTAAAAGTTTTTAAAACACCACCACAAGAAGGTGCATTTTAAAAAGTTTCACACAAAAGTTTATCACATCATACAATATTGATTTACGCCCAACTATACGGGTTTTTTTACAATAATTCTCAATTCAAATTGTCAATGAAAATTCTTAGAAAAAATTACATGGACAAGAATTCGACATCGTAACGATCCAGGCTATCCAGTCAAATACGATTTAAAAGTAGCGTAACGAATCGATTGTTTTACAAGTACTATTTCGCAAAATAGCGTATATAATCCAAAAACCAATTAATCTATAACTTTAAGCAATATTAAATCATTATTTTCATCTTATAAGAATTTCATGTTCGTTTTATTTACAATTCGCTATCATTTTCTTTAGTACAGTACGTGCAGGGACTAATAATTTACATTTAGGCAGGAAGAAATGGGTGGATTTTAATTTGACGAGGATATCGTTTTCAGTAATTTATGGTTTTTCGGTCGCCACTTCGTGTTACGAAAGTGACATCTGTTTGTTCATCGTCCCTCTCTGTGCATATGCTTGCTTTTGAGCCAGAAGTACGCTGATACAGGAAAACGTCATCACTGACAACAACGATGATAAGTTATTTAGCTGAAATAATTTTGTATTTGTCATCTCTACACTTTACCTTTACAATTGTTCAAATGTTCTCATGGAAGGGAATTAGTTTGTGTATAATTTGCACGTTGCTTATGGCATTGAACTTCAACCCGGAGTACATCCTTGAACTAATTTCTTACGAAGTTATTTTTTTTTTCTGTGTATTGTTCAACAATTCGATTATCGTTTTATTGTTTTAATTGGCCTCTAAGTTCGTTCTAAGGGTGGGGGGTTAGAATTGAGATAAAAGAAGAAATTCAGCAAAATGGTTGTAGGACACCCAATAAAATTATAATCTTGTACGATTAATAATGTATAAATCACTTACCTAGGAGAAACTTATTCTACTCAAAACCTATAATTAGTGGCGTATAGGGGGTTATAAAAAGTTGTCTTCCCTGATGTGTAATTAATGAGGTAAGGCAGTTAGATGTTAGGTGTGAATATTAGGGCCCAGTTAATTTCCAAGGCTGTTCATCTCCAAGGTCTCTCTCCTATTATTAACAATTGTCTTTTGGTTCACAGTCAGTTTTCAAATCTAAATATTTAATTTCATGTTGAGTAAGTTATTAAGAAATAAAAATTTTTCTCACGTAGTAACGTTTTCCCTTCGGTATCGGATGGAACTTTTTTATATATTTTATTTTCAAGATAGTTGAAATGCCTCTGCCCCACGAAAAACAAAAATGATACTCACCGAAGCTTTTGAAAGAGACGAAGGCGAAGATAAAGACTGGGAAGTCATTAGAAACGAGGCCATTGTTCAAACAGTAATTAACAGTTTTATTCAACGCCAGCATACCAATGACATTTGGGAGCCTGTGACGCCAATTCATCGCATACGAGAGACTCATTGTTGAAATATATGTGATTATTGCACGGTTACTATTTAACTTTTTTTTTTATATTGAAGGTTTAAGTTAAGTATAGCAATTTTACATTCCGTTTGTAGTTATTTCCAAGATCTCATGGATGGCATCAAACAATCATCATTGTTAAAAATTATAAACTCTTATATAAACAAGATTATTTTAATGTCAGAAGTTGACCAACGATTTATGTTGTTCACCCTCAATGTTATATTTATTTAAATCATAGCAGGAAAAGTACCCACGCCAGAAAATATATGTATTTTACTGAGCTGGGTCCGTGTTTTTTGTTCGTTATCATATTTTGCAGTTTGGAATGTTTTATTTTGAAACTCACTCACCTCCAGATCACGGTCCCTGGATAAAATATGCTGGGCCATTTTAGGAATTTTGTACTTAAAGTGGTCCTTCTTTCGGTCTAGTACCAAAGGGCCAAGGAAGGTAGGGACGGACAATTGTAATCCTTAGGATTATTTCATTATTCTAACTGTTTCTAAATAATCTCCCTTTAGCTGGTTACTTTTCAATAATTAATGTAAAAATAAATAATTATAAATGATATCTTTCATGGAAATAAGTATCCAGCCTTAACTTATTTATCACAATTTTTCCGTATGTTTAGGAATAAATTTATGTTAAAACCTATTTGAGGTAGGTTTCCTTAGTTCCATCCCTCATCAGCTTACAAATGTACTCATGAATAATGCAAAAAATATAACTTTACAGTAAATCATTTATGGATTCTTATAGACAATTTTGAACGAAAAAATGTTTGGCCTGCAGACGTTTTCACTAAGCCAATAGCCGCGGGTGATCAATTAATTATGTCTCTTGAAATTTAGAATATTTAGGAGTAGTTCATTTTTTCCCCGAATGATTATTCAATGCATCCGCCTTGAAATTGTGTTGCATTTATGCTTTATTACTTCACGTTTTCGTCAGGCAGTTTGCAATATTTAGAAAACCCATGGCATTTTGCCACGAGTGAAACTTCTTGGCTTTTCGAATCGTTATTATTCGCTGTGAGTTTCGTTTATAATCATATTCTAGGTTTTGACAAAATTTGAAAAGCACGAACCTGATGAAAATGCGTGCATGAACGCCAGAAAACTTCGTAATAATCCAATTTTCGTACATATCTTTTGGGTATTGGATGAACAAAGTTAACATGATTTAATATCAACGGTTTTGAATTATTTTCTAACTACTTCTACATATTTTTGAAAAGTACGAATCACAATACATTTCAACACATTTTTCTAGCTATTTAACAGAAAAATAAGGAAGGAATTACTTGACATTTAACGAGCAATAAGAAAATTGAAGATCTTTTTTGAGTATTTATTATTTTTTTAAGCATAATCATTTCGTGATATAACACACGTCGGGAGATATTTCGTATCTGAAGACTTTTTTTTTAAATATCGATTTTATCAGAATCTTCATCTTTTTTCTTTTTTAAAACTCGTCATAATAACTTGAATATTGACAGATTTTTATTTAAATATTTATTATTGGAGGGGATAAATGGGTCTTAGCGAAAAAAAATCCATAAGAAGGGCTGGTCGAGGGATGGAGGAAGTGTGTAACAATAGGGAGTGATAGGGGTGGAGAAGTGGCGCCGCCCTGTCCTTGTCGCGACTTACAAGAGATCAGACCACCGCATAATATATGTAGGGAATTAAAGGTCTCCCACAAATAAAAAGATAAAGATTTAAAGTTTATTGATAAAGAACACATAAACAAAAGTAAAAGGATAACTAGTTAACATTAAAATACATTAGCGTAAAAAGAACCGTGTTCGTAGGACCGCGTGGTGGTAACAACTAAAACTGTCAGCTGGGGTCCAGATAGAGGGGAGAGACAGAGTTCCCGCCATGTAGGGCCTCCGTTGACGTAGTGGCGGTGAACATCCTACATATATATTAACAAGAGACCAGTAAATTCGCATTTTGCTTCGGTTAACTTATGATTCCTTTCTGAACAGAGTTTTCCCGATATATACGAGATCTTAGGTTATCCTTCTATTTAAAGAGATTGTAAACTTTCATCCGAGGGATGGATGTTCGGGATAAACTTGTACGGCGTTGTCGGCATTGTACCGTTTGGTTTACATTTGAAATAGAATCGGTAAAGCAAATGTTAAAACTAAAAAGTGATTTTTTATATATTTGTCATTGCATTTTATCTATCAATACTAGGGTACAAGTAATCTCCTTCGTAACTGCCCTACTCGTGTTACAAACTTTGTCAGTAGATTGTACATTCAAAAAGGAACCAAAAAAGTCGTAGTTAACTGTGGTCCGAATCTCACCAGTTTCGGAATTATTTCACTTTTCCTGATTTTTTAAGATTTCACGACCTTGGTTCAAATAAACAATGATAACAACAAAACGAAAAAGGTTTCGGACAAATCCATTGAAAACTGATTTAAATTTCCAATAAAATGTGATCAGTACTAAACTTGTAAACCTTCGTGAAATAAGTGTTTGTAGCGAGAACTGAAAAATAATTTCGCATTTAACCCACAAAACCCGTACATAAGATGCATATCAGCGTTTCCTTCATTAAAAATAGTAGCCATAGTGTTACCAAGATATCACGTAGATAACTAAAAACGTTTTGAAATTTAACTCTTTAAAAAAAAACCTTCAATAAATTCATTCAAAATATTCTTTTTTTTTTTTTAAATTTTAACACCTTACCAATCCGTCAGCTATGGTTTTTCCTTTCCTTCATCATTTTCTTCATCTTTGAAAAAAGTAATTAAAAAAGGAATTGCACCACTAAACAGGATAATAAACGTACTACTTTTTTTAAATTTGCTGGTCTCTATGTTTGGAAGTAGTAGTTTAGAATCACCATAGTAAGTTTTCAACTTTGAATTTTTTTCAAAGTTCTCGCTACTAAAACACTTATTTAACGTAGGGTTACAAGTTTAGTATTGATAACATCTTACGGAAAATTTAACGCAGTTTTTAATGGTATGGATTTGTCCAAAACCTTTTAGTTGAGGAGTTATCATTGTTTATTTGAAGCAAGGTCGAGAAATCTTAAAAAATCAGAAAAAGTGGAATAACTCCGAAACTGCTGAGTTTCGGACCATAGTTAATTAGTACTTTTTGGTTCCATTTTGAATGTAGAATCTACGGGCAAAGTTTGTAACACGAGTGGCCGAACACCCTGTATAGTCTGTTTCTGGTCATTTTGATCTGACCATCCTATCTGTTTTGGCCAGTCAAAAGGACTAAACTGAAGGCCCATCGCCTGTACATCCCATCCTCACAATTCATCTTCTTAAAAGTATAACAATTTCCCAACGATAATCTATAAAAGTATACTGTGATATGTAGTAATGATATTTATTGTAAAGGTTTGTCTGGACTGATGAGAAAATATCAGGTTTATACCTTATGAAATTATTTTACCACAAGTAAAACACAAGTCAGTTACACACTTTTCAGCACTTAAATATTTTAATGACCCTGGTCTATATTTATGTTGATGATTTTTTTTTTTAAATAGCAAAGATATTTCTCAAAAGATTAGCTATGTGATATTCAGAATTCTGAAAACCTCACTACGGATTTTATAGGATCATAAAGGATCTAAGCCTGAAACATCCTAGTCTTAACCGTCATTTCCATTTAAACTCTGTTTTAATTATGGTAAGCGGTTTTTCCGTGGAATTTCAAAGGTGAATGTTTTCATTTTCTCCTGAGATCTATTCCCACCCACAACAGATATTATTAACTTTTAATTTTATTGATTCGTAATAATATTTAATGTTTTACCAAAAAAAGAAATTGCATTGTAAATTTTGATAAATGGCATGATACAATTGTCAAAGAAGTGGCAGGATGTTATCAATAAAATACTTCATTGAATACGTGTTGTTGAATCAATATTTTGAACAAAAAGCCTACATTATTTTTTTTTATCAAACTGAATATAAATCATAAAATCTAGCGTCATTTCAAATCTTGATCCGATTACGTTGAATTTTGCGAAGTTAGTAACTGCGAACATTAAACTGCGCGTTTATTCGAAACCTCCAGTCATCCTGGAATACTTTTCTGAAAGAAATTCATCCGGTTTACAATAAGATGACGCAACGTGTAAATGCGCAGAAATCTTAATCTTATTTAGTCCAAAACTAATAATTTTCCGTGTTGTATGATTAATTTTCTATAAGCTAAGGAATGCCACGAAAATTTACTATACACCTTGAAAGGATTTCTTGACCATTTTTATATGTATGATTTTTTACGTTTACGTAACTATTTATGTATGTGTAGTATATAGACTTTCATTGAATATAATATAAAGTTAAAGTCATAGTGTAGATTTAAATATTTGTTCGTATTGCATTTCTTATTTTGAAGCGAAAAAACCCCTGTCTCAAATAACGCTATTTACTGTTTACTTTAGAGTTTGAGGTTTGCTCACTGTTTACAAACAATAGAATAAAGGTGAATGGTTGATGTTTATTTTTCTCCTCGCGAGATATGAAGGAATCTCTTGTATTTAAAAAGGAGGAATGAAGTTTTTAATCTTGCTGCTTCAGCTTTCCTTTTATTCTTGACTTTTTGTACGTGAGATTTTTATTTGGATTTTTTCCTTTCATAATTCCTCGTCCCGAAGGTCGCCATCTCATTTGAATTTCAAGTCGGACTACGTTTCCACTCTGAAGGAAAATTTTGCAGTCGTCACCTTTCGAACAAGTCGAGTTCGCATTTTTGTACCGACGAAATATCTTGTGCGATATGACATTTTTGTATGTGGAAATACTCCTGATTACCTAACAAGGTTATTGCTACCGTGTATTTAGAAAACTAATAACCGAAAACAAAAAACTAAAATGTTCATAGAAGTATTCAATGTTGACAAACTTTGAAAAAGTACATGTGACTCGAGAAAAGGATGTAAATTTTAAATTAATATTTTTAATGGTAAAAACCATTGTTTGTGGATACGTTAAATGTAATTATTTACACTATTTGTTCAATAGTAAATAAATTTCAAGTTTGATTCAACATGTCCCAATCAAATTGAACCTTTTCCAAACTGATTTCAACCCTTTGTAACTCAATTTGAAGCATTTTTCCTTCCCAATTCAATTTTTCCTATTTTAAATTAAATATTTTCAATTAGTCACACTCACCAATGATGATGGCGAGACGCCAAAACGCCGCGCCTAACGGATCGAAACATCGAGGATAGAAGCATAACAAAATTGACCTGGAATAAACAAAATACATTTGAAATTAGAATAAAAAAATTCAATAGCAGGAATTATGTATACTTAAATACAATAAAAATGCAATAGTATTTACATATAAATAACATGGAGTATAATTATTAGCATTTACTACTAAAGTTTAACTCAAAATTGTGAATGGTAAAAAGTACGTGAAAAGCGTTTTTTAAAGCATTTATTGTTATAACAGAAAATGCAGATTTTAAAATAGAAAATATTGAATTAGGAAAAGAAAAGTGATAAATTCATTTAGGAAAGATTGTCAAAAGATTAAATTTCATTTTGGGGTAGTTAGTTATTTAGTTGAAAACGTTAAAATAACGTGAAAATATTAAGTTGATTTGGAAAAGGTTAAAAGTGCCATAAACCATTTATTGGCGCCATCAAAAGTCCGAAATTCCACCCAAGCTTCGTTCAAGTTACCAGTTTAAGTTTTTTAAGGAAATTCTTCTCAAAATTTATTCAAAAAGGAAACACCCGTACGAGAAAAAGTTGAATTGAAACTAAGATTCTCAGATTATGATTTTGATGAAATACTCGACCGTCCTATATAGAATAGTTCGATTCGAAAACATTATGTTTTGATTTGTACAATGGGGTAAAATGTAATATAACTATAAATACTGTGTGGTATATTAGATTTTATACCATTGTAAAAACTGCAGTCAAATTTTTCCTGGGAAGTACATATTTTTTAATATTGCCAAGTTGGAACTATTTTTCATCAGTGACGAAAACAGATTTTATGATATTTGGGAATTGTTTGTTAATTTTTATGGTGGAATAGTAGTAGTCTGAATCGCTGTTTAACTTCTATTTCGGACAAAAGTTGACTGGCTAATGTCACCATTATTTTGTCTTAAAACTGGGTGTTGCAGTGTTTAAAATATGTCTCAATGTTGCACCACCCATTCCTCGGATATTCCTTCTGCGACATAAATTTGAAGGGAGTAAAGATCCCGACCGCGTTCGCCTATCCTATTGGAAGTTAATTAATCAGCGATGAGGAGCTGTGACGTCAGGTTTAGCCTTGGCTTCCTTATCATCCCCCTCTGTCGCCCACCGACGTTTCGGATTAAAAACGAATTAATAAAAATATTCAATATTCTTTTCTCTCCTTCATTCTCACCGTCGGGTTGGGGGTCCAGAGGGAATTCGGCTCTGGAAATCCAGGAATTTGACAACCAGGAGAAAGAGCGACGCTGATAAAAGACGCATTTCGTTTGCTTAATTTCACACAGCTCGTGTAAAATGAATAGGTTGTTTCTTGTGCCATTAAGGTGTAAAATGGCCCGGAATATGAGAAGGGAGCTGTAATGTGGGCACACTTGTTGAACTGTGAATTTCCGCCTATCTGCTTGACCCCTTTCCTCTGTCCTCCTCCACTCTTTTTTCCTCTACAAACTGTATTCCATATTTTTATTCCCTTTCTGTAATAAACGGTCGGACCCGACCGACGAACTTCAACCCTTTGATAGCACTTCAATTTATTAAGCTCCTGGCGTAAAAGAATGGAAATGTTTATAAAATTCATAATACAAAATTTAATAATTTTTGTCCCCTTTCAATAAATACATATCGTAGAAAGACAAATTTAAAAAATTCAGGAAAAATAAAGATAAAGGTTGAAAAAGAAAAAAGGGACATTGATAATAAAATCATAAAGGAAATGCTTTGAAGATTATCCGGAGATAATTACTCCAAAAAATTTCATTTCATTTTTTAATTACACTTTTTATCATTTTCTAATGGCGTTTTGTTTTATATAATATAAAACACAGAGGGGAAAAATAGCAAGAATAAACGGGGAACACACCCCAACGCAATGCGACGCGACGTGCCCCAACGCCACCCAACTGCTTGTCAGACGTTAGTGTGCACATCTGTTTGATGCAAGCACACGCCACGCGACAGGCAGTGTATATCACAGCAGCATTCCTAAATGGATAGCCCTGAGGAAGAAATGTGAGCAGCGGCGATTTGCTTGCTTTCAACGGCGAACAGAAAAACTTGGGTTCATGAACCTCACTAGAGGTGTGTCTAGCGAATATCATAGGATAATTTCTACTATACAGGGTGTTCCGCTACTCGTGTTACAAACTTTGCCAGTAGATTCTACATTCAAAATGGAACCAAAAAGTCCTAATTAACTATGGTCCGAACCTCAACAGTTTCGGAATTATTCCACTTTTTCTGATTTTTAAGATTTCACGACCTTGCTTAAAATAAACAGTGATAACTCCAAAACTAAAACGTTATGGACACATCCGTTGATACCATTGAAACCTATGTTAAATTGACAATAGATGTGATCAATACTAAACTTGTAAACGTTGGTGAAATAAGCGTTTTAGCAGCCAGAACACGGAAAATTAATTTTTTTTTCAATGTTGAAAAACGTACTATGGTGACTCTAAACTACTATTTCCAAACCTAGAGAACAGTAAATTTCAGAAAACGTACTCCATTTAATATCCTTTTTAGTGATATAATTGCTTTTTGATTACTTTTTCAAAGATGAAGAAATTGACGAAGGAAAGGAAAAACCATAGCTAACGTATTGGTAAGGTGGAAAAATTAAAAAAAAAAAATTAAGGAAATTTTGAAGGAATGAACTAAAATACAATAATCCTTTAATAAAAGTTGCTGTTGTATTGGTAAACAATTGCACTATTCACTATTTCGGTTTCGAACCCAAATTAAAAAACTATTAAATTCATTCAAAATTTCCTTAAGCTTTTCATTTTTTTTAAAATACTTTCCACCTTACCAATCCTTCAACCACGGTTTTTTCTTTTCGTTGTTTAATTTCTTCACCTTTGAAAAAAGTAATTGAACAAGCAATTGCACCACTAAAATGATATTAAATGGAGTACGTTTTCTGAAATGTGCTGGTCTCTAGGTTTGGAAATGGTAGTTTAAAATCACGATAGTATGTTTTTCAACTTGGAAAAAAAGAAGGTTTTTTTTTCAATGTTTTTTTCTACTAAAACGCTTATTTCACTAACGTTTACAAGTGCAGTATTGATCACATCTTAGTGGAAATTTAACGTAGTTTTCAATGGTATCGGATTTGTACAGAACCTTTCTGTTTTGGAGTTATCATTGTTTATATGTTGTAACGTTGTGAAATCTTAAAAAATCAGAAAAAGGTGAATAACTCCGAAACTGTTGAGATTCGGACCATAGTTAATTAGGACTTTTTGGTTCTATTTTAAATGTAGAATCTACTGGCAAAGTTTGTAACACGAGTAACCGAACACCCTGTATATTAGAAAAGGAATAAAATGCGGTTCGATTCAGTGTTTCAGTATTTTGAATTTTCGGATGACGAAACATCAATTTGATTATCTGCATGGAGCAAAATAGGAACGGAAAACTAATAAAAATTATTATATACCATGTAGTACATACCATTTACCATATATAACAAATACACACTGGAAGACAAAAAAACCGGAAGTACATTTTGGGAACTAAAAAATATCTACTCCAAGGTCTTTTGGATTAGCGGTTCTGCTATGGTTTTAAGTACTAGCATTATTTCAAGCGAAGAAAAACAAGGGTTTTCTGAACTAGAGTTAGCAAATGTTCTTTCGAAACGTCCCGATTAGTGTTTAAAGCCGATCAGCGTGATACAAATCGTTTCTGATTGTAAACAAAGGTTTGATCGGTCGGCGTAAGAGACAGCTTAATCTCGTCCGAGTTAATTTTCTATGGTGGGTCGAGCTGTCCGCCCAACTTGGTTGATGAAGTCCTAATTTAAGAGATGTCATGGCTCTTAGTCTTCTAATTACTTACTTCGCTTCCGTTTTACACCTTGCTACCCACGTCAGTCGATCTTAGGATCTACCTAGTCGGCCGCTTAATGAGACATGGATCGATTTGAAGATTTTCAATCTAGCAAATCCCTAGCGTGTGAGAAAAGCTGGAGTGTTCTCTCGCCAAAATTCGAAATTTATAGTTGGTTTTGGTCAACAATTTATAGCGCTAATTAAACCAAATTAAAACTACCATTGAAGTTGTTTTACTAATTGCCACATTAATTTTAACCAATTTCTATTTTTTAAGATTTCCCCTAAGGGTGTGCGGGATGATGAACCTTTAGGTAGTTACTGTTGCCTATCCTTGCTCTTTTGTTCTCTCAAGCCAAGCATCTTTGCGGCCGGTGTCTTTGAGGATTAGGTTAAGTTGGTGTGAAGTGGCTTGACCATTTTTTTTTCTTACTCCCATCAGGAAGTAACCGTACTCCTCGTATGACTTATAGCTTATAGCTTCAAATTTTTCATCAGCCTCCATCCCTATGATAGTGGTTTCTCATTACATTTCTTGTCTTCTTCTGCCACTCCCAATTGAATCGGCATCATAAAATTAATTGACCTACTATTAATCTTGAATTATTGACGAAGTCGCCTGGGGTCCAATGGATAACTTGATCCAATTGAAATTTTACAAAATGGAGCTGGTCTTACTGAGGACACCCGTTCGCCTAGTCTAACATCTTCGTTACGGTTATGTACTGTTTATCCCAGGACCCATACAAAATACAATTTGGCCTATATTAATGTTTATCTCAGTAGACCCGCTAAGTCCGATACTATACGTGATCTTACCACCACAGGTGAGGCTACATTTTCAAGCTTATCTTCGCTGTCAGAATAGATAGCACTTTTTATCCCATTTTTAGTCTTTTCCTTGGAAAGATTGGGTTATTTAATTTATTTCAATATANATAATATATATATATTTTTTTATTCGTACGGGTTTAAATTTTTTAAATGCTGTGGGTGGTGTGAATTATTCGTATTTATTTTGTATTATGTATATATTTCTAGGTTTTCTATTTTTATTTCGTTGCGTGAACTCTTCTTACTTATCGATATTATCTGTTTTGCAATAGCCTTATCTAATTATTAAAAACGTATGACAGTTCGTTGGGAGAGATTGGGACGAATAAAGGGAGTTTTTGTTTTGGTTGTTTACGCCCAATTCTATATTTGCCATTTTTCTTTCTTGTTTTAATATGTTTCAAATTCAATAAGCAATCAATTCCGGCGATAAGAAGAGGTCTTTTTTGTTGCTTGAACAAATTTGTTAATGTCTTTTTCCCATGAACAACAATATAACAGAAATGTTGGCAATTGGCGATTCTGCGAATTATTTGTTTAAAAATATTATTCCCCTCGTGTATTATGTTTTTCTCGATGTTTTAAACAATTGTCCCTTTTGTTATTTAATTTAACTGAATCTAACCTAGGATCTTTTTCCGAATTTATTTATATTATTATTGTACAAATTTCCTTTTTGACAAAAATTACCTATAAATAAATGTTTCCAAATATCCTGAAAAAATACTTCGGGGATTTTTCTTGATAAAATTTTCGAGATAAGCAGGTTGACCCTATGAGAGTTTTAAGTAAATATTAGGAGAGAAAAATATATTGTCTTTTTATCTGAATGTATTTTTATCGTCTTTTGTTGTGATAGCATATTCTGCACTTGGCAAATGTACAACAGACTCACTAACTTTATTCACATCAACTTGGATTAACCGAATTTATTGAAATTAATTGGAGACACCAACGCTGGTTAATTGCTTGCTATGTGAGATGCTGTTCTCAGAGATTGGCCGTACGAATTGACCATGCCTCGCCTATCGATATTTTGTCGCTCATTTGAATATACACCAAAAGCAATTATATTCTTACGGTATGCATCGGTGGCTATTGTTTATCGGCTACCCCTCTCGTGTGTAATTCTATTAGAAGGACCATTATGACGGCCCTTATGATGTTATCTAAGGGGGAGTCACTTAGCTGTAGATCTTGAGACGTCCTTCAACCGTTCATTGACTGGAAAGTATAATCACGAATCCTTTACGCAGCTTTTAGCATCCATTTGATCACAAAAGCTGGTTTGAGTGTTAACAAAATTTACTCAACGTTTAGTTTTTGATTTCTGGCTCTTAGCGTTCTTCTCACCAAGAGTTGCCTTGTGATTGATGAACAAATTCTTGTCGTCTAAGTCAATACACAAACTTACTCATAATTCTTCAAGGTTTTCTCCTTGTATAACATGGACTTTTACAGATTATACATGAGTAGAAGAGATGTGCACCAGTACCATCACATGCTCCTCTCTCTCTCTCTCACTCTCACTCTCTCTCTCTCACTCTCACTCTCACTCTCTCTCTCTCTCTCTCTCTCTCTATCCGTCCCTCTCGCTCCGTCTCCGTCTCACTCTCTTTGTCTCTCCCCTCTTTTCTCTAATTTTCCTCTAATTCTACTTCTCTTTCTCTCCCACATATATCTCCATCCGTCTCTTCTCACTCTCTCTGTCTATCTATTTCTCCATCCGTCTTTCTCTCGCCTCTCGCTCTCTCTCCCATATGCATCTCCATCCGTCTCTTCTCACTCTCTCTCCCTCTCCCCCTTTTTCTTTAATCTACCTCTACTTCTACTTCTCTTTCTCTCCCACATACATCTCCATCCGTCTCTTCTCACTATCTCTGCCTATCTATTTCTCCATCCGCCTTTCTCTCGCTCTCTCTCCCATATGAATCTCCATCTCTCTTCTCTCTCTCTCTCTCTCTCTCTCTCTCTCTCTCTCTCTCTCTCTCATTCCCTCCCTCGTACCAAAAATGGTCGTTATCCAAACCAGATTCTAGATTCACAAAAAGATTATATGAACCTGCTAAAAGTAACAATAATTTTTATATAGTTAAATAAAAACTAAAAAAAATATTGTTGTATTCCTTAGCTCTTGTATTTCATGTCATATATGTTGTATTTAAATGCACAAAGGTTATTTCATGTCTTGAACATTATAAAAAGAGAGAAAAAAAACATAAGAAAAGTTATCTGATCTTCTTATCTTTAAAAATCAAAATAAAATTGGATAGTTTATACTGAGTAAATTAGAAAGGACATGCGTCCTACATTAATTGAGGAGAGATCCGGTAGCAACCAGTATTTCCGCAATTAATTATAAGTGCGGCTCTCCCGTTTTTCTCGAAGACTACACATCTCTTAACTCGTTCCCATTATCAAAGAGTCATCCGGCTATTTATAAGCAAAATTTCAAGGCTGTTTAATCCCCCTTTAAAAAACCGGGAAATTCCTGTATATGATGCAAGTTATGGAAGGCGTGTTTAAAGAAATCAAATCGATTGAGAATATGCGAAATATTATGCTGTCTCTTATTGTTTTGTATAATTCCAATTTAGGTTTCTCTCGAACCTACGTAACCATAACTATGGTCTGACATCCCGTGGTATTTTTGTGTCATGTTGGCAAATCCTGAATGGGAACTCGTTTCAAAATAGATTTTGATTTGGATAGAGTCAAATTTGACCTTGATTTATGCCAAGCCCTTAAACTCTTAACATTGGATTAAAATGCTTTGTGCATTTTCTTTATCACATGGTATGCATTGGGCTAATTGGTACAAATTAAATTTTTTATATCAAATTTTGGTCGTTAGAGTATAAGCGATTACCGTCGTTAATTTTGGAAGTACTTGTCGAAAAATTCGCACAGCCATTTGATGCTTTTTTAATTTATACCATTTTAATAGGTAAATATATAGCTTTTTTTCTCGAGAAAATAACATTCTGTTTTTTTCTCAAAGGTCAAGCAATTTCATAAATTGTGTACCATTGAAAATAACGTAATTTTTTACATAATAAGTGTGAGGGTACAGTTAAAGTAAGATCTCGAATTTGATGAGGTGGTTAGTTTTAAAGTTCAACCTTCTTCGTACATCATAACAGTTCACATAAAATTGTACTAAATAATAATTTTCAAATTAAAGTTAATGTAAAAGCTGAATTTGAAGATGTTGAGCTATTAATAAATTAAAACGCTTCTGATAGGATGCTTTCAGCATATTTCTAGGCATGTTTTGTACGAAGTTAGTAAGGAATTATCTTTTAGGGTTTGCTTCTATTTAAAACAAAAATCTAAACTTTATTGAATCTGAATTATGGTTTTATATGACAAAAAATGAACGACGAGAAGTGCATTTCGAGAGATTCTTTTGTCCCTGGACCTTCGACAACTTCTCAGTTTGTGGTCTTTCGCCTAATACTTTATTTGAAGAGGAAATCCTTGAATAGCAAGATTTATTGAAATGATAATCTTGATTGTTATGTTAATGTGAGGGCCAACGTGAAAAATTCCTCGCCTTTCCTATGTAAATGCCTCTTAAGCGTTATGTCATTGCGCTCACTGTTTAACTTCCATTGCAATTAAGATTGGCGATATCTGTTTTATTTATTTGTATTTTTTTTCTCCATCGGTTGTCGAGGAATAAAAACAGGGCTGGCGCCTATCTCGAGTACTATTTGCCAATTTTAAAACTGGCTCACTTTCACCATCCGCGTCTACGCATAAGGTGGATATTTATATGTTAAGAGCGTTTCATTAATATTATGTTGTACCAAATGATCTGCAAAAAAAAAAAGACGATAATTAGAAAATTAGAAAATCTCTATTGTTGCGAGGGCCCTGCCGGTTCGGCGGCTTACTCGTCATTATCGTAAATAGTGACTCAGTGGAACAAAGGATCGGTATTAAATGTAAAATGCGTGCTTGTGAATTAATGTGTTAACTGCGTAAGGTCAAGTTAGGTATTACGTAAAAGTGTGTGTAACCTTGGTCGGTGGGTATCTTTTGAGTTGTAAGGCCCCCACTTCGCGAGATAACGGCCACCTATCGCTTTTGATTTGCGACTCAAGCTCGGTTTCTTCTGACCTCACAGAACCTGTTCGTTCTTCCTACATGCCCGTCCACCTACGCACATGCAAAAATTATATTTCGAATATACCATCGAGTCCATTTTTATCTACAGTGGAATGAAATGATCTTAGCCGTCGGTGGAAAAGCCGATTTCGGCGATGAACAGATCTTCCTGAAGGCCTGCAATCGACTTTCTCGGTCGTTCTTACGCAACTTTTTTTTTTTCGAACGAGTTGTCGAAATCATCAACCAGACTTAGCCACCGCTTCCACTCCACTTGAACATTCGACGGAACCTAATAACCTATTTTGCAAGATTAACTGCCTCGTAACCATCACATTTATCGGGGTTTTACTATGGAAATCACTCCGTAACTGATATTGCTCTGGTTGTTGCACAGAGGTATAGATAAATTACAAGCATTATAAAAATATATATACACAGATAAAAATATGAAAAATAATTAGATCGTGAAGATTTACCACTGTCTAAATTGAAGGTGTGTTTTAAATTCTTGGAAAATAATAAAAAACCGGTTTGATATTTGAATATTAGGTTTGAAGTAATATTTTCACCAATTTGCACTTATAAATATAGTGTCCTGATTTTGCACATGACACGTGTGTGACCTTGTTCTTAAACTGAGGGTCTTAATCCCTCTTGTTTTAAGATCGTCTTTACTTAAAGACGACCATTAAGTTCATCTTCGATTTAGAGGGAGAAAAAATATAGAAATCTGCCTGTTATTTATTGTATTTATGGTGTGAAATTTCTGGAATGTGGCCGCTCAAAGTAAATGACGCATTATCGATTAACTTTATTCACCGAGCTGACGTAAATTGGGTTAGTAATTGGACAAGGGTAAATTCCAGAGCGTTTATTTTCAATCTTGATATTTATTTACAATTCGAACATTGAACGATTTGACTGAACCATGTGCGAGCACGTGTTACATGGGAAGGACGAATAGCTGCCGTTTTGCTTGTAAAAAAGGTTTTTCTCACCGGAATGGTTCTCTCTTCGCCATGATCAAGGTCATTTTTTAATATGATCATGATTTCCGTTTGCCCACTCTTGTAATTACACTCGTTTAGTTCAGAAAAACCTTAACGACTAGGGTTTAAGGTTTAGATTATTGAGCATAGTAGTTGAGAGTCACGTGTGGCTAATGATTGGGTATAGAAGTTAACTTAGTGAAAAAAGTTCACACAACACGTTCATAATTTATTTTATTAATTCTTATTATCCGATCTACCTTCAGTTACTAACATACTTAAGTGATTTATGACATAAAAAAATATTTACAATTGAATTCTTGAGTAAATATTAGGGTTTGTGTCCGAGTTTTTAATTGGTTCTATAGCATTTGTGTTTTTATCAAACTTTTATGGCATAAATTATTGCAGTGCAAATATGGTAAATTTCAAGCTTCTTTTGTACATACAATTTAATCTTTTTTGCATATTGAAGTCAACAAAGATGCAACTGTTTAATTTTTTTAACGATTTCATTAAACAGCGTTTTATTAACCTTTAAATTGTGATCGACAAAATTGTATGGTGGGGGTGAATGTAGTCAGTTTTGTACAGCACCGTTTAAATGATATTGCCAATGGCAAAATGAGTAATAGGTATTATACAAGTCCCTATATTTTTCCCTATTAGTAAGTGTTGAACATGGAAAAACCAATCTTACTCGACTGTTTGATCCTGTTGGAGGAGGTCGGCTGATCGTTTAGATTGGCTTCTGAAGGTTGGCCCAAGTGAGAAAACAAGGCACTCAGGTGGGAAGGGGAGAGACAATAGACTCTACAGGTGTCCCGGCGTCAGGCCATTCATAGCAAGAGATCGATGACGTAGTATTCCATGACGTCATTCCTCCGCCGCAATTGACTTTACATTCAAACAAATACGTAAACACAAGAATAACGATGTATAAACGATAAAGATGTGTTTATCCTACTCATGTTGGATAATCCAAAGCCCTTCGGGTCGCCCACCGACGCTCAGAAGTCCAGAATCACTATTAAGATCCGACTGTACAATTTCTGAAGTATCGAATCGACAAACTCCATATTGTCAACGATGACTTAATATACTCAACTGCGTATGTTTTTTTAATTGTAAACAATAGCTTGATTCGCGGAGCGTTGATCATCGTTTATCAAAGAGATAGCACTCGTCCAAGATAAGACTCATACGTTAAAATCGTGATATTTAATATATATTTATCTTATACACGCTATCCTCTTATTGGTGTGTAAAACTTTCCATCCAATACTAGATATAATTGTCTCCCAGTATTGTCTGAGAAATGTATCTTCTAACACTCGAGTATGGGCAGTTTGGTTTAAATAAATGGTACTTTTATTTATCAGTAGTACAAAGTCACTTTTTGTACGTATTTTCTGACAGTTAAACAAATATTTCTGACAACACAGGTAATAAAAACATAGGCGGCAGAAGTTGATCTGGCTGGTCAGTATAGTTTCACTGTGTTACGCCTCCGCATAATTATTTTTAAGTACATTTTACAGACAGAACTAATTCAGATGAAGATGCTAAAAGGTGTGAAAACAGTTTTGATGTTTTGAACAGTTAATTTTTAAAAAAAATTGTTTTGGATTGTTCACCCAATTTTTTAAATGTCGTCTAATGACCTCTACGAAGATCGGAACCCTACGTAGATTATCTGCAGGTCGATCAACGAACATCAAATTTTTCGAATGTTAGTGGGTGTGACTTGACTCAAAAACACACATCAGGCATAAATGTATAAAACGGGATGTACAATTTGAGGTGGATCGAGTATGACGATAAAATATTAAAGTTTCGTAGATGGTTTACCAGTATAGATAGCTTTGACTTTTTTCAAAATGCGTTTCTTCTTCGCTTTTTTTACGAACATAAACGAACACAATGTGGATCATAAATAGTCAAACAATGATATTTTTAACTTTTTCGTAGTACGAGACATATGGATGGATTCATCAGAGTAAACAATACTGATTGGCTTTCTCTCTTTTTCCATATTTTTCTTTTATTTTGTGACTAGTCAATTTAGGTCTGAATCTGTTGAAGCAGAATAATAAATAGTTTAGTCTTGTGTGCCTGTATGCCGACAGTTCGAGCGAGAACAGGCAAGCATGGTTGATCAGAGTTGATAAATTTAAAATTTTGAATTGGATATCGAACAAGTTGATTTTTCACAACCACCATTAATACACCTAATATTTTAGTTTCAGTCTACTAACATTCTAACTTAAAAGTTATAAAATTCAGAATGGAATGAACGATTAATTTCTCTGCCTGTGACGGGAATACAGTGGGATTGGGCGGACCATGATGACCAGATTAGAGCACACATACAATTTGGTGTATTGTTAACACAATGGGATGACAATTAATTTTTTTTTGTTTAATAAACTGTCATTCATTGCACTAGTAAATGTTTTCAAGTAGGACCATCACGTTTTTTGTCCCTATTGTTCCAATGTTTTAGTCTTGAGATCAAAGATCTTTTTATTGTCTTACTAGTTGATAAAGTTCTCGAGGGGTCGACCTAGGTTTACCTTTATTAGTTTAAAAAATATCCAATCATTACGTAATCAAAAATCAAAACTTAAAAGTGAAAATATGGTCTTAACTACTTCCTAAATTGTCAAGGACTTGTCCCTCGCAAAGATCTTGCGTGTAGAATGATATTTTTAAACAGATTTATGGGTCGTCTATTATATTCGGACTTTGGTCAAGCTCCAGCAGCCGATATAAAACTAGAATGTCAACTTGGTCTATCTTTATGTAATACACGCTTTTCAGGCGTTTCTGGCAACGAAATCTGGCAAAATTTTAGTCGAGCCAACTTTCTTGAACTTGCAGTTTAAATTGCATATTACTTTTACGATTAATGGCGCAACGGTTAAAGCTAGCATGGACTTTGATGATTTTTTTTAAATTTTCTTATCTTAAGTATTGTATAGTCAGTTTTTTCTTCAAGATAACCATGGATTTAGGAAAGAAGTGTTTGCGCTTGTATAAAAATAAATTTACAAACAAAAGTGACAATTCGTTTATTTGCACCGAAAGTATTTATTTATAATATTTTGTTAATTGATATATCATTCAAGCACTTTTTTTGATAAAATTTTTTTAAACTTTGCAATTTGACTTTCGGACTACATGACTTGAAACATGATACGATGTCGAAGACCTCTGTTGACCAATGAAACAGAACTTCTGTTTCATAACGCTTGTCCTCATGTCTGGATGGGAAATTAGCGAATTGTACTACTCCTGACATTGATGAACAGATGTAGACTGGATACAGATTTGTGGAAAGTAAAGGGTTCAGCTGAACCTCGTACAAAAGGGCAGTTGCATCAGGGTCCAGGTGATGAATATAGAAAATGGCAGATGTCTGTGTTCATATTAGAGCTGTTTCTGTATTTATGATTTATTCTATTTGTGGACGACAGAAAAAATCATGTAATTAATTTTAATTGTTGTCTTTTTATTCGTATTTAGCTTGGTATTTATTGGTGTTTGTGTGTTTATCTTTCGCTATAAATACAACGACTCCTTTAAACGATGTCTTTAACGTAAGAAAATACCAGCCCTCTTTAGTCTTGCGGCAAGAACAAACCCCCGAAATCGATATAATAATAAAAAAATAAGTGGCTACTTTGTTCTCAAACAAAATTACTATTGTACATATAATTTTATGGATAATTATCTTAATTGAGATCTTCACTGTGATAGTCGATAATTATCGTTTTAAAAATAAAGTGACCTCCCTTATGTTATGACTATTAGTAAAATGATAATAATATATGTACGACCTAAGCATAAAATTTATTTTTTGTAAAATAGAGACACTGTTCGTTCGTATGCAATCGTTATCGGGCAAAAAATATTAAATCTTGCAAAACTTTATGTCCTCGAGTGAAGATATTCAGTTTGGGTTTTTGAAAAGTGATTTTTGTTTTGTTTAGCAATAAGTAATTCACCTTTGTGTCATTTAAATATGCGTGGTCGGCCTTGGTTGGCTGCCACTATCTTTGGCATTCGGCCCACGTACTCCACCTTTGTTTATTTATATTTCAACTCCATCAGTGTTAGGTTTGATTAAAATTAAAATACGAATCTCGATAAGGGCGAAGTTGGAATTCCAAATTATAACTTAGTCCCATGGAAATGAGATCTCGCGGGAATTAGTTAACTACATAAGACTTACAATGGGATCGTGCACGACCTTGGTAGCCGGCAATGTAAGTTAATGGGTCATAGTCCCATAAAATAAATTCTGATGGAAGATGGACTAAAGACCGTTAAAAATTATGCATTTTAAAATAGAAATTGGCGGTAACGTACCTTTTTTCCCGTATGCCAACTTATAAATTCGTTGATAATATTCTACTTTTTTCTTTTATTGTAGTGGTGCGTACTTCATAATTTGAACACCTCTAACTGCACTGTGACAATATCATTCTCCTTGTATAAAAACAACAACTTTATAAATTTCTACTTTACGAAAATTTCACCAATAAATTACATATTTTGCATTACCGTGAAGCTTTAGTTAGGTATACTAGGCATAAAAACCTGACTAGAAAAGGTTATTCAACCAATAATTTGGGCCATTTTCAATAAATGTTTAAAGGTTGTAGCGTATTTATTTAAATGTATAAATTCAGGCGGTCTTGTTTATTCAAATATAACGTGTGGGTCTTTTTTTACCAAGCCTTCTTCACCCTTCAGCTCCTCAGTATCTTCGTGTTTGGAGCCCCCACGACCCACCTTTGTCGGTCCAGGTCGGAAAGAAGATAGCTTAGAACTCTTTTCCGAGTTATGGAAACTGCAAGGATGCGCTTAAGATAAAGTGGACAAAGGAGGGCAGCTGCTTGGTCCTCAAGACGAACCCTTCTGACCCCTTCAGGTGCTTTCCTAACCGGGCGGTTTACTTATGCGAACAACTTTGAAACATTGGCATGAACTACTTGAAAATCACTTTATTTTGCTGCTGAAAATCTGTATAACTCAAGCTATAAAGTCAACAGTCCATTGTAATATAAAATAACTTATTCTAAAATATAGAGCATAAATATTTAAAAGTGTGTTTAAACTATTTATTGTGCTTTATTCTTGGGTTGACGGATTTTTTTAAAACTTGTCTTTTTAATTTATAATTAGTATTTTTTAAATAAATTTGTGTATTATTTTTACATTAAATTTTTATATCGTTTTGGGATTTTACTCCCACCATCAGAATCTACATTAAAGAACAAACATAAATATAACAAAGGATATTACTATTTTAGATTTTATTATTATAAAGCTTACTCTTTTTTAAAATTTAAATTATTCATTATGTATATATTTTTAAAAATATATACGACCATTTTGCATCTGTAATGTAAATTTATTTATATAAAAATTTAGTGTTATTTAAAAATGAAAAGTTTACTTTTCGACAAGCTGCATGGGCGAGATAGAAAGGTTTTTTTTATTTCTTTATTTCTTTAATTTATTTTTTTGAATGCGCAATTATTTAGGAATCTATTTTTTTGTGTATTTATACAATTAATTCATAATACGGAATTTTTACAATAATTTGAATTTATTTTAGAATAAGAAGGTTTGTTGTCTTGATGTTAAGATTTTCACTGAA
This sequence comes from Cimex lectularius, assembly GCF_000648675.2. Lineage (NCBI taxonomy): Eukaryota > Metazoa > Arthropoda > Insecta > Hemiptera > Cimicidae > Cimex > Cimex lectularius. Next base: position 590,926 of record NW_019392858.1, on the reverse strand, counting down.
ATTTAAATGATTGGATTTTTTGTTTTTATTTTTTTTGTGCATTTTTTTAAAAGAGAATACAATGTCATTATATAATTTAATTTTAAGAGTTTGCGTCAAGATTTAAATATTGAATTTTTTTTTAAATATTTGAATACAATAGGGACATTTAGTTGTAATCAGTTTTTAAAAAAAGAAGTTATTTATTTTTTACATCATCTGTTTTAGATTGTTTTCAAAATCTAAAATGTATTTGGTGGATAATATGTTGTGATAATATTTTATTTTATTTTTATTTTTTGTGTCATTACTATCGTTTTTACGTCAGTTTCGCAGGATTTTTGTTTTTTTCTATATAAATTTTATTATAATCATTACAATCAATTAAATAAATTACATCATTTTTTAATTTAGTTTTCTTACATCTTTAATTCGGGGAATATAAACTATTAATTTTATTTTTTGCCGATGAAACCCAAATTTAATATCATCACCTCTATGCGGCCATCTGTTTTATTTTATATATATATATATATGTATTTATATTTTTTAAAATGTAAATTCTGATGGTGGGTGTAAATTCCAAAACGTGCAAAATATTTCTGTAAAAAAATGTTAAATTTTATTTATACTTACTTTTTCTTCTATAGTCGTTGCCATTGCCTGAACTTCGTAGTTTGTGAATGTTAAGTCTTGTTCCTTGTGGTTATTTATTGGGTAGGTTACTTTTTATTGGGTAATGTTTTTTTTTTGGGGGGGGGGCTGATTTGAAATTCTAACGGCTCTCGATTTAAGGGGAATTGTGAAATTCCAATTTGGAAGGTGGTCCTGCGGTTTAATTCATACAGGGCCGTTTTTAGAAGAAAGTGGGACACTGGGATTGGGGTTGGCCGATGGCTATCGTATCCTCTATTCGCCGATGGCTAAAAGGGTATTGGCTACCTGCATACTTATTGAAATTTTCGTACCTAGAAACCCCATCTGCCCGTCCTACTCGAAGATTTCGGAACCTACCAACTTTACGATGACAGGCTCCCGGTCTAAAATAATCCATTGTCTGTCTAGTTGCAAACAGAATTATTTTTGCTGGAACTGTAAGTGATTTTCTATTAAAAAAATTATTGCTCCAATTTTATCCTTAAAACTTAAAAAACTAACTTAAAAGTTAGTGTTTAAAAAAGTTGGCATTATTTTTTAAACATTTCGGATGTGCATATGATTTGGTTAGTGCATATCTATATAATATAATGAAATTGGTATAAAATGATGGTAAATTGATTTTCAATACATTCGTCGTGCTGCTATGGGAAATGGTGGATTTAAAAATTCGCGTTGTTCTTACGAGAGGATTTCATAGCAAGCAGCCCGACAGTTTATGCACCTGTTGCATCCAAACCTCATTAGATTATAATATTTATGACCTTTTATGAATACTGCTTACCAGGGGAAATCTATCTGCAAAACAATTCAACAAAAAGACGGCCTCTAAATACACCCGTTTTGTAATTAACAAGAAACAGACGCGATTTTGCTTGATTGGAAGTGATTGTTTTTATATTGCAAAGGTAAGTTCTTTTCCAATTTTTACAGAAGCTTGATTTATTTTTAAAACAAAAGATCGGATTTTGAAATTCTCAAAAAGGAAAAATAATGTTCAGAGTTATTTTCCCTACTAATATTACACAACAAGAATTTTGTTTGAAATTGTTGTGATTTCTCGTTTATCGTATGGAATCTGAACATGTGAAATTCTTGTTTGTTTTGATGAGTACATCGACCCTAGATGGGAATAATCTGTTGTTGACATTGGCGTATTAAACAAAACTGCAAGTTTACTCGTAAAGAAAAGATCCTGAAGTATAATTTTTACAGTTCTTAAAAAAACTGACTTAAAATACTTTCTTCTAATAAAAGGTTCTTTTTTATTTTAGATTTTACGTTTAGAAAGTTTATTTTTGTTGATACTTTTTGAATATATGAAAGCTCATTGATTTGTTTGGAGGTAGCCGATCCGTCAGAATTGTTAGGAACGGTGTAAACAGGATCTCCTCTGCGAATTTTCCTTTTTATTCATAAATTCTATTAATGGAAAACACTTTTGTGTTTCTCAAACGAAATGTCTAGATGTCATTTGAAAAGTGTTCGGAAAAAGTTACCAACGATTGACAAACAAGCTATTAATACAATAATCTAGAGAAAGTAATTGAATTAACGAAGTTTATATTTAAAATAAAAAAAGTTTTCTCGTAAAACCCCACTTTGTTTAATTGAAAGAAAAACTGCCCTTGGAAAATACACACCCAATGTATTCAACTTTTATTTTGATGGGTGGAAAACGAAGACTTTCTCAAACTGATTAATTTAAACACCTTGTCCGCAAGAAGAAAGCAAGATTACGTAAAAAATGGATCACTGGGTAAACACAATTCCTGGGGTCTCATGCCCTTTCAAGGTGTCGGTTCCGGTCAAGTGGGATTATAATTCTAATCTCTAATCCAATTCCACTACCGTTTATTAGCAGGCTCATTTGGTGCAGCCTCGTCATTCTGTTTTATTAACTTGTACCCGCGAGTTAATAGCAGACCTCGAGCTTTCCAATTGCGGCGGTCTGTGGCACCATTATCTTTGATACGGATATCGTGTTGTGCTCTTAGACCGTCACATTCCCAGAATGCTTCAAATTGGTCAGTATTTATTTTTCATCCTATTGTACTGAATGTACTTAATTTGCGTACAATAAAACAGAATCGTAATATATCCTATTTGATAATCAATTTTGAAAAAAAGTTGTTCAATCAATACCTTCTTCATCAAATGTTATTCATCATATCAATAAAATATTCTAATCCGTAAATAAGATAAGATAAATTATGTAACAATACCCATAATGCGCAAATTTGGGTAATTTTAGTTACAATAATTGTTCAATGTCTCCATCATTTGATATCTTAAAACAACCAAAATTCTTCTAACTACTGCCAATTTTGATTTCCTTGTGCAAACTTAAACTGTTTCACGATTTTCACTAGATGAATTATGACAATCAAGTTAATTTAGTTAGTTAACTAAACGTTAGATTATTTTCAATTCTAAAAAGCCTGAGTGATTTTCATTGGATTTAAATCGTTCCTAATATCTATGTACATCACATTCCTTGTAAATACTAAAATTACAATCGATTTATTATTGTGAACTAAAACGCGACGTTCACAAGTCTCATAAACGTAGATTTAAATGGTTTTACATTCAACACTTAATTTGAATCGTTCCTAATTTGACATCCATACACGAACTAACATTCATTATAGTAAGTAATAAAAGTAAAATTTATTTCCTATTCATTGTTCAAACACGATCGTTTCGCACGACCTTCACACAATGAACCTTTCACACAAGAGGTCGTCTTACAGGGTTTTATTATTGACTTACCATTTTCGCAGTTCATTTCAAACGAGATCGTATATTTGTTTCGTATTAATCTTAATTTGAGAACAATCTAGAACACATATCAAATAACCTGCTTTTTTTTATCACACAGCTTTAGACTTAATTAATTAATATTTTTTTCTTTATTGGTCCTATCAACTTATCAGTTCCTAAATATTTCAATTAATGCGAGACCTATTTCTTTGAATGTTTTCCTTATATTGATATTTGCCCCCCCCCCAGAACAATCAAGAACAAAATTAAATCAAATGAACTACCATTTTTTCCCACATACAGTTTCTGGCTTATTTAACCATTTCTTGATGTATTTAGTTATATCGTTATTGCCAAAAAAACTTTCTCCTATAAAAATAAGATTGATATAAACAATATGATAACAAATCGAGTTTATCCAATAAACTGGCCCTTTTGACATTGTTTAACATAGGTAGTAGTTTAGGCATAATTAAACTATTTTTCTTGGTTTTAATTTAAATTACACAAGATTTTATCGATCCTACATAAAATAACATGTCTCGTAGTAATTACTAACGAAACATTGATTGTATAATAAGATCGTTTCAACATTCACACAACGAACCTTACACAAGAAACTACTCAGGTGGGCTGGAAAGGTTCTAGATCTACACTGTTCAGTTTATCTATCATTTCTCAATATATTAGGGATAGGGATAGAAGAGGCGGCCACAAGACCTCCTGCGCCTCGACCTGGGTAGATCTATTGTCCTCTCCTGTTTTTTATATCTCACTGGCCAGCTTCAGGTTGCTAATCAACCTCTACAGCCTTGCCAGCGGCTCCTAAGCATAGGATCTTGCTTGTGGTTTTTCCTGTGTTAGTTGCACGAACTTGCACCTACATAGACCTTTACAGGAACGTAAAATGTGTTCTGCGGACTCCTCCTCTTCCTGGCAGTATCTGCACAGTGTTTCTTCTGTACTCCTAACCGGTGCTTGTGCTTTCTTAAGCGGCAGTGCCCTGTCAGGAGTCCAACCAGAATCCTAGTTCAGTTGCGGTTGCCTTCCAGTAATTCTTTTGTTAGTTTTGCGGATGGCCCTTCTTTGAATCTCTTCGCGTGTCTCATGCCTGTGGTATCGTCTAACCAGGTTTAGGACCCATTAAGGTTCTATTTTCTTTTGTGGCAGGATATTAAGACACAGTAGGGCTCAGGACTTAGAGAGTCCATGTTGGCTCCCTCTTTGGCCAACATGTCAACCTTTATGCCCCGACTGCCCACGGACTCATGCAAGGGTCAAATCATTAGCGTCACTCACATCTGTCAGGGCCCCCACAGTTCCAAATACTCTTTGCTTTCACCTCGCATGAGCCCTAGGGCCTTTAGTGCTGCCTTACTATCAGAGAAGATGCCTACCTTCCGGGAATGTATTCCTAGCCTTTTTTTTCCCTGGCGCAGTTTCGCTATAATTTCAGACTGGAAAACTGCAGCATATTTACCTAGGTTTACCGTCAGTTTGGTCTTTCGATTCATCCCGAAGAATCCAGTTCCCGTGCCCTTGTCGGTTTTGGAGCCGTGAAGTGTCCAGTAGGCGTTTGCCTTTAGCGGTGTTCCTTTGGCCCATTCTTCCCGTTCTGGTATCAGTACCTTGTACTTTTTAATAAAATTTTGTTTTAAAGTAGTGGAATTGATTGGCACGCCTAATATGGCATCTACCTGCATCTCCTGCCTCAGTTTCCTTTGTTTATTTGCATAGCCTATCCTTACCGATGGTTGTCCATTTGTGAGCCAGTGCGCTGCTGCTTTGGCTTCTCCTTGGATTAAAATATGAAGTGGAGAGAGATTTAACAGCACCTCCAGGGCCACAGTTGTGCGTTGTGCTCATGGCTCCAGTGACACTGAGACAAGCTTGTCTGTGGTTGCCACTTAATAACCTGATTTGATCTTTATCGTTAGTACTAAATATGTTATATATTTGCTGTAGTGAAAATGAAAATGATATTTATCGAATTGAGACTTCAAGTCAAGTTAGTGTTTGTTCGCCAGTTTTATGTCTTTTTCCACAAATTATCTACATAAAACTGGCTTATTTATCAGTTTCTGATTTAGTTAGTTAAATAGGACCATTTGCCATGATAATTGGTGCCAAAAAATATATTTGAAATTGATATTTATCGATTTATGTAAAACTAAACAACACAGTTATACAAGAACCTTGTCTTTTTGGCATTTTTTACATACAGAGTCAAGAATCAATTTGTCTGATCAAGTGGACTGTATGGGTTTAAAATTAAACTAAAATAAAATGAATTATCAAATAAAAAGGAAATAAAGCACTCACCTCGGGTGATGATCGTCCAGCTACCTCAACTGAAGTAAAGGGGGATGCAAGGAGGAAAATGGTCGGAAAAGACAGGAAAAGTCGGGACAGGGGACCTTCACCACGCAGATATCTCAGGAACCTCACCAACCGGAGCGATGACGACGATAAATTCATCAAATGAAGACAATAAACGAAATAAAATAAATTTTAAACTGGGCCACGATTTATAAAAATTACAATGACTCAAGACGACGACACGACGAAATCAAAACTCGATCTGGCCGACGACGAGGCCGGAAACGTGGCGGGGGGTTTTCCGAAATCTTATCCGAGTAATCCTTACGGCGTAAACACAATTTCTTATTGTATTTAGTTCCAAAGGGCCATTAAATCATTCATTATACATTATCATTTCAGCAAGATGCTTCATTTTTCAACAAAAATGTCTTTAAAATTGGTATTTAAAAATTAAAAGAAAAATGAAAAACACGGTTTTTCAATCAATCTGTCCTTTTTTCCAATTTTCTATATCAGTGTTAGGCTGATATTTATCGAGTTATAGAAAAATAAATAATACATTTATCCAATAAAACTGTCCTTTTCGTCATTTTTGTACATACAGTGTCAGGCTCGTTTATTAATTTGTCATTGTATTTAAAAAAAAGGATCATTATGATTTGAGTCCAAAACTTTCTTTTTTAGGAAAATCTCTTATAAATTGGTATTTAAATATTTATTGAAAAATCAAAAACAGTTACACAATACAATTATTCTTTTTCTCATTTTTCTACATACGGTGTCAGGCTCGTTTATCTATTTCTTATTTATTTGCTAAAAAAGACCATTATCATTTGAGACCAAAACTTTCTTTTTTCCAAAATGTCTTATCAATTGGTATTTAAATATTTATTGAAAAATCAAAACAGTTAACCAATACAACTGTCTTTTTTCTAAAAATATAGTGTTATCTAATAAAGTTGTATTTTTAACATAAAATTTCAGGCTCATTTAAAGTTTTTGATAAAATGCGACAATTTATCTACTTGTGCCAAAAACACGTTTTGTTTTGAGTTAAAATTTCGATAAAATAGATGTTTGCTTATAAAAAAAATGTAGAGACAGGTTTATTCTGAAAAGTTTGTCCATCCAACTTAAAATATTAGGTTTTTTTTAAACAATGTTTCGATGTGTCTAGTTTATTTTTTGAGCCAAAAACGTTCTTCTACTGCCAAAAGCGTTGATAGAACTGATATTAATCAAGAAGAAGAAAAACTAAAATCACGTTTAACCAATAAACAGTTAGATATTAATATATTGTAGTTTCAAGCTTATTTGTCTTTTGCGCCAAAAACACTTTTTGTTTTAACTAAAAATTTGGATAAAAATTGATAATTACTGATAAAAAAAACTCAAGAGACGTTGATCTAAGAAGAAAAAGAACTAATCTTTTCGACACAAAGCGCCCGGCTTATTTATCAATGTTCCGATTTATCTATTTAAATCATAATCTACTCATCTTTTGCGTCAAAAACCGTCTTTAGTTTCCAAAAACAGATAAAATTGATATTTACAGGTTTCTAGAAAAATCAAAAACCAGTTTACCCAGGAAAATACCTTTTCGATAATGTCCTTTATGTTACAGAACGCACTTTCATGTTTGATCTAGATCTCTATTTTTCGGTTTTAAATTTCATTGTAGGTAGTTGAAACTATTATTGATTAGTGAATAGATGTACTTATTTGTTATATTTTTAAATTAATAATTACAGTTTTATTCTCCTGATTAAAGACTGTAATTCTCGAAAGCTCAGAGAAGAAACAGTCATTTCTAATTGGCCTCATTCATGATCGTCTTTCATCATAAAATTGTAATGTTGGAGGCTGTTTAAAAAATGTATTAGACATATTTTTCAGGCTTATTTGACTATTTTCCATTGAATTTATTTAGTTAAATAGAGCCATTTATCTTCATTGTTGGTACTAAAAAACGTTATTTTTGTTCAGAAAAATCAATAGAATTGATATTTACCGAATGAGAGAAGTCAAAATCTGGTTTATCTTATAAACTGGCATATTCGACTATTTCAGGCTTATAAATGATCTCTGTATGTATATAATTAGATGTTAGTAAATATATTTTTTTAAATATTTTAATTTAAAAAAGATCATGTTTACCCTATAAACTGGTATTTTGAATTTTTGTACATTCCGTTTGATGTTTGACCAATTTTTTATCTTTACAGTTGGGGTGCCCAAAAGGTCCTTTTTTATTAGGCGTTAGGGTTTTCTTTTTTGCATACAGTACATTTTATATAAGCCACTGCGTTTATTTAAAATCCGTTGAGTTAATTTAGGCATGAAAAACGCAAAGACGTGCGAGGGGATTTAACGAGTCATCCTGGTGTCGGTTCGGATTTGTAAGGGCCACCAGGGTGAGACGTGGATTAAAGCAGAAGGGAGAGAACGGTCAAATAACAGAAGCAATTAGACGAGGAACGGCCGGAGTAAATCATTGTCCCCTGCGGAAAGGTAATTCTATTTCAATCTAACGATAAGTTCTTGGCACTGTATAAACGGCGAAAACACTCAGGACGCACGGTTGCAATTTTTAACCTTACAATGGACAAAAATCAAGTGGCAGATATTACGACAAAGAGTAGGAGCAAGGCCGTTTCTAATGAAAAGGCCAGAAAGTTAATAGTTAGGAGTCTGTCTATTTATACACGAACTAAGAAGACTCTTATCTAAGACCTTGCTCAGCCGGAAGTGTACGTGAGTCAAAAAAAAAAAAAAAATTAAGTTCTAGGAGACAAAAACCAACCTTAAACCTTTCTGATAGAGTATTTAAAGAATTTTTTTCTTAACATGGAAACTTATGCAACACGTAAGCCGTTTTCTTCTGATTTATATTACGTTTTCTTGCTTGAAGTAACGGATTGAAATTAATTCAACCTTTTGAAATCATCGTTGAAATTCACGAGTTAATTGCTTCATGTTAGTGTAAATATAAAACCTTCCCGATATATGCGTATTTTTCCGATTTTTTTTGTTTTAATCCGGAAAGGAGAGCAAAGACGATTGGGGTTATTTGCGGATTTCATGCCTGCCTATTTCTTTCGTACACGCCCGGGTGAATGTAAACCGACTACCAAGGGCGATACGCAAGCCGAACAGTTTTGGCTGTAATTTCGTGTTACGCAGTTCCTAATGAAGACATTTTCTACAGATGTTTATAACGTTTTAAAATAGGTTTTTGCTGATAGTTCATTACTGTGAATTTGTTCAAAACCCCAAAAAATACTCTGTGTGTATGCGTTTTCAAAATTAAAAAGAAAGAAAAAGTTTTAGGAGTGTGCACTGATGAAAATATTTCTTAACATTTAAATTTATGTAAAAATCTATTAAAAAAGATTAACTATAAGGAAAATACAAAGATATATCAGAGATAAGATAAAAGCGCAATGTTTGAAACGCTTTAGACGAATTTTTTTTGGATTGCATGGCCATTTTTAGAGATAGTTTATTGATAAAATAATTGATGGAAAATACCGCAAGGGTAAAAACTTTGTGAATTAATCATATTATCGTTTCTTTCGTTTAAATCGAACGTTTTTTTTTTTTTTTTTTTAAACTATTGTGGCCTACGAAGTGATGAACCTTTTAGTTGCTCGTCCTGACTGATCAAATCTGCGAGGACAGACAAATAAAAATGATACATTACTATCATGTACTGACACTCGGCTGATTGGGAATTAATTTCTCAACAATTATTAATTATAATTATTGTTATTATAATTGATAATTATCAATTATCTTTACTATTCCTTATGTAAAACCATATTGGGTGTTATCTATTTTGAAAAGGTGGACTGTTCATCTGGTGTAGGGCGAAAGTTGGTTAATATTGGTCTGCAGATGCAGTATATTTCGAACCCTATAAATTTAATTTAATTTTTTAAAAATAGTAAATACTTCTACCAATTGAATTCTTTCGATTTGTTATGACATATGTAGGATACACAGCTAAGATCCCTGTTGATAAGGCATTGCGAGTTGTTTCAATATGATTTTAGATATCTGATATCAGCCGTCCACCGGTTATTACACCATACTTTATAAGTTTTCATACATTTTTAGTTATGTTTTTCCCCAATGCAATCTAATAATATAGTGAACAATCAGATTTTTATTCTTTTTTTCTTGCTTTCTTTCACTTGGGTGTCATGTACAATAGGTTTCTGGGCTTGACCTCGGAGTTTTTACTTCTGTATTTCAATATTCCTTATATGAAACATTATATTTACGTGTTATTTTTTGTAAGGAGATACGTTGTTCATCTTGTTTCAGGTGGAATTGCCGGCTACGAGTGTAATACTTGTAAATTTGTACGTCAGTTCTACAGTTTTGAAATTTCAGCCTGGAAACTGTCTGTATCGTGCCATATAATTGTTTTTAAATTGATAAATAATTTTATTGTACCATTTGATTATCTTCGATATTTTGTCTTCAGAATTAACCCGTGATCTGCGTTCAAATAGAGGGCGTAACGATAGGTTTCAGATGATATTATTAGCCGATTATTACACCATACTTCATAAGTTTTGATTTGAATTTTAGCTTTATTTTTTGCGATGCAATCTAATTAGACAATGAATTGGTCAAATTGGTAGATTTTTTTTTAACGGTTTGTGTGTCTTTCCTGGGTTTCTGGGCTTGACCTTGGGAATGATTATTTCTGTCTTCTCTTTGTTATGTGAAACAATGTTTATATGGCGTTACAGTTTGATTTTGATAGGGGGATCTACTGTTCAACTGGGCGAAGTAATCGACTGTTACTGTTCGGAATGTAAATTGTAAGCCAATTTGACCATTATTTTAATTTCTGTCTGAGCTTGTTGTATATCTCGTATTATTTAGTTGCTTTTAAATTTAGTTATCAGGAGAATCGACCCGGAATCTTCGTTCAAATATAGGGCGTAACGAGTAGTTTCAGATGATATTATTAGCCCGTTATTACACAATACTTTATAAGTGTTGATTTGAATCATTTCTTGAAGTCGTGAGGAGCGATCAAGAGTGAAATAGTTTAGAAAAACACCTTATTCTTTTTTGCCTACGTTTCGACCTTTATTCGGGTCATCTTCAGGACATAAATGAAAATTATGAAACAACACTAAGACTAAGACTAAGAAACACACATTTCACAACACTTTCACACAACACCAATATTATACCACAAGAATAGCACACTTTATGCCGCGGAGATGACCCGAATAATGGTCGAAACGTCGGAAAAAAAATGAAAAAGGTGTTTTTCGAAACTATCTCATTCTTGACCGCTCCTCACGACGTTAACAAATTATGAGACAATAGGTCAATAAAACACATTTCTAACCGTTGATTTGAATTTTAACTTTATTTTATTTTTTGTGATGCAATCTAATAAGACAGTGAATTGGCCAATTTGGTAGATTTTATTAGTTTTTTTTTTTACGATTTCTGTGTCTTGTCCTTGGTTTCTGGGCTTGACCTCGGAATTCGTTGTCTTCTATTCGTTATGTGAAATAAAATTTATGCGGTGTTATAATTTGATTTTGATTGGGGAATCCACTGTTCATCTGGTTTAGGACAAAATAGTCGACTTGCCGTTCTTCATGTAAATTTGCATGTGCAGTCCATTTTTTTTATATCCGTCTGTTGGGAACTCATAGATCTCAGACCGTTTGAACAATGGGTTTATTATTAGGAGAGGCTCGTGGAATTAAAAGGGGAAGGGGTCAGGTAAGTGGGTCAAAACGAGGAAAGCCCAAATAGGGCGCCTCCTACGCCGTGACGTAGAGGGAACGTTTGTGTCGGGGTTCCCATGCCAACGAGAGAGCATCTCCACGGTGACGGGTTTCCATTCAATAAAATACACCTCCACACCACTACCTCCAATCGCCTTTTCTCATCCCATCTCATTTCCCCCAATTATTACAACCCCATACTCTTGTTTGTAAACAATCGATAACGAAACACGCTAAGACGGGCGGGTTGTTTTGCCGACGTCCCGACGGCCGGGAAGTCGGGAGTTGGTCGAGTTGAACGATACTCTCTCCGGTTTATCCAAGAAGACCAAAAGACATTTAACCGTCGGACGACTTTATAAAACGAAAATATAGGCGACCGGCTTTTTCGGTTGTGCAATTGGTCCTTGTTCGTTTGTCGGCCAGCCGGACCCGGTCCTGTTGAAACCAGAAAGGACTCCCCGGACGAAATTTCCAACTGTAAATTAAAAAATCGGCCGATTCTTCCAGAAGGTCCCGGCAGTCATGACTCGCTGCGGTATTTGATCCTGAGCCTGGATCTTCAAGGACCCCAATATCATAATTCACTACCGGCCCGTCCTTCAACTTATTAATCACAGCTCGTGAGCCGAGGAGGGCGTGTTCCGTCCAACACGACGAGATTATCGGCAGGTGTTCCTAGAAAAAAAAGAAGAATATATTCATTATGGTGTAATTATGTTAGATTCCTATTAATTATCGTCTTTCGATGTCAACGCAAATATTTTGACTTGCTGATTTGACGAACGTTATCTAACAAAGCGTATACAATTAATCTTTTATTGGACCAATTTTTTGACTATTGTTAAGAACCCACAATTACAAACAAATATGAGTTGTGAGATTTTTTCTCTTTAGAAGTGTGGGGTGGTGGTCTATTTTGGTTGTTTCCAGTCGGTTCTTTACTATACCCTTTTTTCATAAATAGGTTTCCTCCCTAGCCATAATCAAAATCATAGAAAAAGTCCAAACTAAACTGATCAAAAATGAATAGGGATATTTGTAATTCATTCTTATTCTATTAATTTGAATTAAATTAACCCATATATTCTTGTGTTTGACAAAAAAAAAAAAAAAAGAAAAAGAAAATACAAACCCAAAACAAACCAATTCTAATCCTCATTTTTAATAACGGATTTAGTTAAGAATAGTAAACATGAAGATTATTCATTTTATAAACAAACACCTTTTCTCGTCTTTTCACCATTTTTAATCCAGTTGTATTATATTTAACCATGGAAAGACCTCATCTTAAACCAGAAGTTTGCAATTTTATTGTGAGAATGAGTCATCGAGGTCACCGGCAATTGGATATCGCAGAGTCAGTAGGCGTTTTCCAGAGCGTAGTCTCCCGGGCTTTAGCCTGGTAGTAGATCTTACGACGTTAAGGGAGGACAAAAATATTGTCATTGCTTCAAGACCGAACCGTTTCCATAGTGTTTGCCAGTTCCTAAATGAAGTACATCTTTAGCAGGCAGTTATCAAGTTGGCCTCACATGGCATGCTCCTTTGAGACTACTTGCAACAACTCAAGAGAATATGGTGCAGCGAGCGTCTAGAAGAGAACCAATTGGAATGCTGCCATGTTTACTGATGAGTCGCGTTTTTTTCAGTTTAGTGATAACAGGCCCCGAAGAATCTACCGAGAACAGGGGATGCGTACAATGCCCCAGTTCATACTCCCTTCAATGCAGTTTGGAGGAAGAACTGGACTCCATGTTGTTGAAGCCAACCTCAGCGCAATCTGTTATGTGCAAGAAATTATCGAGGAATATATCCCGCAAACCAGGGATCTCATTGGCTTGGATTTTCGTTTTCTGGATGACAGTGCTAGACCTCATAGAGGCAGAGTTCAACACTGTTAAGAAAACAAGGGAATTTTCCATCTGCCACTTCCCCCATTGTCTCCAGACATCCCTTTGAGCACATGTGGGATGCGTTACAGTGAAAGCTTTTCTACCTCCCTTTGCAGCCAGTTGACCTGCAACAACTGAGTGCAGCATTGCAACATCTATGGAGTGAAATTCATTATTAAATTAGTAACCTTATTAACAAAATGGCAAAAAGGAGGGAAAATTCAAAAGGTGCGGTTGGTGGATCGAGGTCACGATAGCTCAAGTGGTAGAGCAGCGGCGTATCAAGCCGAAGATCGTGGGTTCGATTCCCGCTCGTGCCATTGACTTTTTTATCTCAACTGAAAACCCTAATTAATTGTAATATATTAATTGGTCAAGCGGACCACGAAATTAGTGAACTTATTAACAGTATGCCTAACAGGTGCACAGAGCTTTTCGTTAACGAAGGACATTATACGGTATTAATTGTTTAAAAAAATATTGCGCCCAATAAACAAAATTATGGAATTAAAATATGTTATTTTGTTAATGATTATTTGAAGATCGTAAGGTGCGGTCTTGTGTGACGTAGGTTTTAGAAAAAAATTTTCATTACCGTGCCAACGTTTCGATCTTTATTGAGGTCATCTTCAGTGCTCAAAGTGTTTGTTTTCTGTGTAGATGTGTCATTATTGGGTGTGGTGTTGAGAGTGCCCCTTAGTGGGATAAGATAAAAGTGGTAGGGAAAGTAAATACTACAAAATTAACAATATCCCTATTAATTTTTGAGCTGTTTATATGTAGATCACCTTGCACACCCCAGGACGATATTTCACAATATAATACTTATACTCATTTCTTTTATCGATAATCTTTATATAACTACATACTAAAAGTCCTTATTTACGGTATCATATTACAATAATAATGTGAAGAGTTCAGGGGCTGACAAACCGCTGAGTACCTCGCCGGCCCTCTCCGCGTTTTTACTTCTTTTTCTGATCTTTCACGTAAATATTTCAGCTTGCAGCCATTCGACATCTTGACCTGTTACTGGCTCTCTGCTTTTATATGAAAATTAATTAAACAACACCCATATTAAATAATCACGAAATTCTTCATATAATATTTTTCTAAGAATAAAGAAAAATGCATGATCTTAAAGATGATATATATAATTACATATAGTATATAATATTAATTATAATCCAGTATATTTCGTGGTCCGATTGACCAAATAACTTGGTTCAATTAATTTATCTTTTTATGTAATTTATTGGTTGAAATGAAAAAAGTTAGTGTCACGAGCGAGATTGGAACCCACGACCTTCGGCTCAATAACGCCGCTGCTCTAACCACTTGAGCTGTTGTGACTTCGATCCACTTGGTCACCAACTCCCCAAATCAACCTAATCAATAATAAAATTAATTATAATAGTTTAGGGTGTAGAAGTATTAGAAACCTTCAGTTTTTTACTATTTTATTCATTAGTTAACAAGCATTAAAAATTAAAAATATATCACATACTTTTATCAACGGAAACGCTAGAGTCCGCTTTTATGTTTGTGATTTTTGAAAGCGATGTCCGAGAAAATTAGCGATGTGAGATTTGGAAATAATCGTTAGCCAATTGTGAAATCTTCATTACGGGATCAGAAATGATAGATTAAGGTTAATTTAATTTAACAATTGCAATTATTGTCGCAACGCGTCTGTCAGATCAAAAGAGCAAGAATTGGCATATAAAAATGATCTGAAACGACCAAACTATAAAATTAGATTTGCTTTTAATATTTGATAAAAGTTAGTGTCACGAGCGGGATTCGAACACTGGACCTTCCGCTCGAATGGGTGGGTTCGAATCTCGCTCGTGACACTAACTTTTCATTTCAACCAAGGCCTGACACAAAAAGGATAATTAATTGAAAGAAGTAATTTGGTCAATCAGACCACTAAACATAATAGATTTAATAAAATGTTAAACTCAAGTATAAATTATTTTAGCAATTATAATTATTGTTAAAGCATGTACAAAAGACAAAAAACTATGTCTGTAATTATTTTTAATTACAATTGTTTTGGATTTTAGAACAAGTATCTTTCTGTCATACAATTATAAATTATTGAATGCTACTGTAGGCTTTAAATTTGATTACATTTTATTAGGTTTCGTGGTCCGTTTGACCAAATAAAATTTTTTTAACCATTAATTTTAAAAAATACATTTTTATCTCAACCAAAACCTTAATTAATTGAATATGAATTTCATCGAACCAAAAAACAATTTAAGAAGTCTGGAAAATGATTAGTTTTCTTTAACAAAACCATTCAAAGAAATTGTGAACAGTTTGATCGTCCCTGATGATCATATTTATTGATATGCTTCATTTTAATAAAGCGAGAATGGGCGGACCGGGATCGCACTCTGGAAGGTTTCCAACAAATCTCATACCACCCGACGTCAACTGTTACAAGAAATTTACCTATTTTCTGAAGGAATTTGTCCGTTTTAATCTATACGCCGAACGCGATTTCTGATTGGAAATACCTCATACGAAATTGGAAATGGTATGAAGCGATAGAGTACACAGTTTATAAAGCAATTCAGCACAAACGCCCTCAGATTAAGGGCCCACGGAATAAGTTCATTTCGTGAAAGCATTTTAGTGTATGTCACAAAGTAAATGGGAGGTGTCTCTTTTAGAATTCGTTTGAATGAAGACAAATAGACTTAGTGTTAAATACAGATCCTCTCAGTCACACTGTGTCTGTTTAATGTGAACGTCGATTCGCACAATTTGTGATTGTTCGTATTTAATTGACCTCAATACACACACGTTACAGACATTACTAAAAACAAAAACCTATAATAATCGTAAATATTCGACTATAAACTGAAATTACCCTAACACAAAATGAAGTTTTACGTAATTTATGTTGTGATTTTATAAAGGCCAAACAAACAAAATTCAATAATGAAAACAGACTTTCCATAAGATGTTCTTAGGTACAAAGTTTATTAACCATTCATTAGCTGTAAGTATTGATTGTTTATTATTACTAAATATAACCCTTTTGCAGCTAATTAGCGGAGTATTAAATTGGAAGTACATAATTAAGAGATTATTAACTATAGAAGGTGGGAGCTTTTGCCTCAGGGTATAAGTTTGAGTCAGTGGAGGTGAAACAACTGACCTTCTATATTTCCATCTTTCCCTATAGACTTAAAAATTAAAGATTTTTGAAGGAAATAATTCTTAACAAATTGAGAAAATTGTGAGAAAACAAAGTTGAGCGTGTTTTTAAGTCTTGAAGTGCCAAATTAAGTTTAAATTGTCTCGATAAAATAGAGCCTACTCTAATCAATGTAGGAATAAAATTTAATAAAATTCATATAGTCGCATTCATTCATATTAATAATTTTAATTAATTATACGTTTTATTTAAGGTCTTGGTTGAGATGAAAAAGTTATTTTCATGGGTGGGTTCGCATTAGATAGAAAGTGTAATTAATTAAAACAATTTAATAAAATTTACGAACTTATTACTTGCGTTGTTTAAACGTTGATTCTTCGGGTAGACCGGGAAGATTCTGTAGTTTTGAACTTTATGTATTGACTGACTTTTGCAGTTTGTATCTGCGTCATTAATCGACTTTCTTGACATTGATTCACCTTTTGGTTTGGATTCTTTTGAATAAAGTTAAATAGGTGAGCCGGAAATCGTGAATTTTTTTCCAGGGATTCACGTCGTGGCCAAAGGGTCAAACCAACTTCATTTAACGTTGAAAACTGCGCGGGCAATCGAACCCGTTAGCGCGTACTAGAAACAAGCCGTAACGGCCCCGCAACCGCGGCCTTCTTAAATAAAAATATTTTCAAAAAGCTGCGATCCGAAAAAAAAGAAGATAAAAACTGTAAGGTTGTGCAACGTACGTAATTTATCGTACATGAGGCGCAGAATGTTTTTCAAATTATTTAAACCTGACAATGAGCAAGAAACGTTTGTGGTCTCTCGGTAACGCTTTTGCGAAATAACGTTCTGGACACAATAATAAATGCAAAATTCTTTAACCGATTTGATTTATACACAATAATTACAGAATTACAGGGTCCTTTGATAAATGACTTTTGGCTGAAAATTTACAAATCTGGTTTCGCAGCTTCTGCCCGTTTTCTTTAAGTGCTAAAATATTGAAATTATGCAGAGAAATTTAAACAAATAAAAAATACAAAACAAAGACAGTCAACATTGCTTTTCTGAAATTTCTACAAAATAAATTCGTATAATATCACCATTTAAGAAATTAGCACATATCATAATTTTGGAATGTATGTCGAATTTTTGATTATATACAAAAACTTTTACCAAGCATCAAAATCTATTCATAAAGGAAAAAATGTGAGATTTCAAGTTTGGTGATAAGGTATTGGCAATAATGGAACCTATTCCTCGAAATCTAAGATCACTGTTTTCAACCATCTCAACCTTTTGTCGATTTAATCTATCTTGCATGATTCTTAACGGATAATAAACTAGATACAACCAGCTTTTAATTTTTCTTCATGTCTGAACAGTTGACTCGTTAAATTGTTATAAATAAGTCGGAATAGTTGAAAATCGGAAAGATAGAAGAATCGCTGTTGCACGCTGGATGTGGGAGAGTTTTGAATACGAATGAGTAAATTGTTTAAGCGGTATGACGCGAAATGTGTGGCCTTGCGTGGTCAAACTGCCGGTGCAAATGTTTGCGGTTTACCCAAAGCTAGACATTTTTCGGCGAGAACTTGTACTTTTAAATTTGTGCTTAATGGAGTCTCGAATTCTGTCCATTAGGACTACTTTGAAAATCTAGAAATCTCACGATATGACCTTTTTGGCAGTTTTTCCTCGCGTTGGCACAGTAAGAGCTTGTTGCTCCGACAAAACGCATTTATTTATTTAGATAGCATTGTTGAAATTTATCCACCTTGAATTTTCAAAGTCTGACCACAGAAATGATCCCTGGACTAGAATGGATGTAAATAAGAAGAGATGGGAAAAGATGGAATTCAATTTTTATTTTATTTTTGAAGGGGTCTAAATGGTATGATATATATAACTGCACAAGAATATTCATGTAGAAAATTTTTGTGGATTACCGATGTAGAATTTCTAGGTGAGAACATCACGTACTTTCTTAAGTAGAGTGCCGAAATTTGACCATGACAAAGTGAATCACTGCTTTGAAAATTCACCAACACACATGACCTTTTTGGCAAAGCTTTTCTCGCCTTGGCACAGGAAGAGCCGGTTGTTCAGGCATAACGCATTTCTTTACGGAGTTGTTGAAATAGAGCTCCTTTTCATCGCAAGTCTATTAGTTTATCGAAAAGAAAATCGATGGTTTTTTGAGAAATATTTCTTTTCACGTCGGTCCAACGTGGCCTGAGGTGAGATGTTTCTTGTGGTTTTTGCTGCTTTTGTTTCACAGTCGTGTGGGGAAAAAGCATGTTTTTCAGAACTGTGCAAACCAGCTGTGGGCAAATTGAAAGGTACTTTTACTCTCTATTTGAAATTCCTGACCTTTGGTTCTTAAATACTTTCTACCTGTTAATAATAGTTCAAACCTTATTTAGTGTACCAATTCATTTTTCAATTTTTTGTTCAGACGATGGGAATGATTTTACTGCCAAACAGTTAATTTCTATTATATATTCTTAATTTTCTTCCCTTTTAACCCCAAGTGGAATTCGTAGATTCACTTTCAAAATTGTTAGCCAGATTTTCACTGCAGCTCCTTCAACAAACGCCTTGTCATCCATTAGAGTGCGAAAAGAAAACCAGCTCCTGAAGATCTATTTCGAGGAACAACGGGTGGAATGCGCGTGCGGAAGGCTATGACTTGTTGTGGGGGTCAAGGCCGGTCTAAGTTGTGCCCAAAGAAGTTCAGGCTTTAATTAAAAAGCAGCGCTTAACGGTAACTGCAATGATGCAGTAACGGTAAAACTCGCCTCGCCCACCTTGCTAAATTATCACGAACCGAACCTTTTATATTTGGCAAGAACATTGATTTTTTCAAATCATTCAACATTCAGATCCACACGAAATACAAGAAATTACAATGGAATTTGTGTTCTAAAAATCACATACTTAATAATAATAATTACTGCTGACACTAACTTTTTCATCTCAACCAAGACCTTACATAAAAAGAATAATTAATTGAAAGAAGTAATTTGGTCAATTAGACGACTAAACATAATGGATTTAATAATAATAATAATAATACAGCATTAAAATAAAACTAAAAAAAAATTGACTAGTAACTGTCGATTATTTGTGTTTTGTGACAGTTCAACACGAGATTCGCATTAATTATTTTTATTAATAAATCGGTCACAGAATTTTTCTTATTAAAATAATTTATTCAATAGTTCATTTACAATAGAATCCGTGTTCTAAATAGCGTACTGATTTAATTTTTTTGTAAAGGAAAATTCAGCTGTCAATTCTGATGATTTTTTACTTAATTATTGGTAAAAATCGATTGTTATGTTTGAAAAGAATTTTGTCTTTATCAACTAGCGGAGTTGGCTATCATTTTCGATATATAGAAAAATAAAAATTTACATATTTAATTACAGTTAAACTTTAATTGATTAACTGGTAATTAATTAAAATTTGAAGAACGTTATCTTTTGTGATTAATTATTTTTTAAATTTCATAATCAGAATTTTTTCGTAATGTGGCAATTTCAAGTAAAATTACTTGCCTACGGTATCAATATTTTTGCCTTGTTCATTTCGTGATCATTCTTTTCATAATAAATAAATAAGGAATCTATAGAGCATAATCTTTTATACATTTTCTACGCTGATTGTTTAACATTTATATGTTTAATTACCGGTAACTCTCAATTGTTATATTTAGGAAGAACTTTGTGTTTTGTGACTACTTCGCCGTGAGATTCGCACTAATTATTTTTCATTGCACAACTATAAATTTTGTTTTTCGTAAAGTGTCGATTTCAAGTAAAATTACTTGGCTATGGATTCCAAATATTCGGCAAGTTGATCTAATGCTGATAATTTTCTACACAGATAAATAAATAAGGTAGCTATTGAGCATAATCTTTTATAAATTCTCAACGTTTTTGTTTTAAATTTACAAATTTTATTACTGCTCATTTTCGATTACTATATTTTGTATGAAATTTGTCTTTTATGACTAGTTTAACATGAGATTATTTTTTAATGAACGGCCATAAAAAAAACTTTTCGGGGACAATTTCACGTAAAATTAGTAGGCCACGGATCCAGATGCTTTGATCTGTAAACGGTGACCATTTTTGCATACATAAATAAATAAGGAATCTGTGGAGCACGATATGGAATAATATAAATTCACTATGGGATTTTTTTTTAAACTTACATATTTAATTACTGGTAACCGGTTTTATATTGGCAAGTAGTTTTTGATTCGTTTACAGGAAATTGACAGGAATTTTTTTTAAATTATACGACCATAGAGATATTTTTAGCAAAAAATTCAAGTCAAATTACTTGGATGTAGGATTAAAAGGTTTGGCTTACGCATTTGCTAGCTTTCCATCTTTCTTTTTCTGCGTATAATCCTATCCATGATGGGTTTCTCAAGGAACCGCATTACCCCGCCCATACTGTAAGTATACCAAGCTGACATTCCATCTCATAAACAAACGAGCAATTTTGACGTGTAACAACAATCCTGTTGTTTCGTCTCGAAACCTGCAGCGTCATCTCGCACTTTAGGCATACTGGTACATGAAAAAAAGGTTGAAATTAAACGCGGAAAGATCCCATATACCTTTAACCTTTGTAGGAAAATTAGTCTTGTTGCTCTTCTAACAGCTGTGTTACCTAGGATATGCATAAAAATCGGCTGATGTTGGACACACGCCTTAACCGGCAAAAACTGCTGAGAAATTCATAAACTAAATAGTTTAATGACTTATCACGCTATCCGCCATATCCATCAAATTCAAGTTGAAGACCTTTTATAAATCAAATTAAAAGCTACGGATGGACCGCTACTACTGGATAGTAGATAGAAAGATAGACAAATATTTTTTGTTTAAAAAAAGAAAATTCAAGCTTGGATTAGAACCGTCTGTTGGAGATAATCAGTGGTTTGTTAGAAAATACATAACCTGCATAAACTATTTCATAGAATTCACGTTGTAGTTTAAAATTATGAAATCATATGTGCTTAATATCCTTGGAAAATAAAAACCCAGCTAACCACTCGGCTATTTTGTTATTTTGTTTTTATTTGTTTCAGCCTTTAAATTATTAAAAAAAAAAAAAAACCAGCAAAATTACTTAGCTTTGGAAACTAATATGAAAAACTGAAAAATTAACTGAAAATGAAAACCTTTGTAACTTTTCCAGTTTACCATTGGTTTTGATTATTAGATCAATGAAAAAAATCGGTTCCAAACTACCCAGTACTGCCCGTTTCGAAATCCGTGTATTTCTTGAGTTAAAGCTTTTAAAATATGATCTCTGAATAATTAATTGACATTATTGAAAGCCTGTTGAATAGGTTGATTAATGACCTCAGGCACAAAGGTCCACTTGTGTGAGGAAATTATGCCCAGTGTAGAATGTCCTTTAATTTAACCAATCTGATACCTGCACTGCATTGTCAGAATTGAAGAACGATAGCTCGTCCTAAAGCGAACTTCGCTTGGTTGTAACAAACCTGCATTAATTACTCGTATACTGCTACAAAGGTAACTGGATGCAATAAAAGACTTTTGCCAAGTTTGATATGGTAGCAATTATACAATTTAATTAAAAACATCGACCAATCGAGTTTAAAATGTATATTTTGACTAACACTAGAAGAAAAATATAAAGGTAAACAGAAAAATTCCAGGTCGCTCGATTGCCTTTCTTAAAAAAAACTATCGACTAACAATTTAATAAAAAATATAATGTTGAACAAAATCGAACGAAAACATTGTTTTCTTGATTTCATTAACATATCTTCACCAGCACGATTTAATTTTCTTGTTTAGTCTACCGTGGAATAGCAGAAAAAAAAAACGTAAATCGGATATCAGGCTGATTAACAAATAAACAAGAGAGCCTGAATAATAAAATCGAACCGACAGAAAATTAGATTAGTTCGTCGAGTATGCCCAACTGGTCGTGTGAAGTTTATTGGATAAACCATATTACTTTGATATTGCTTAATGGTTTGGAACTAATTAACCCGGATTTACAAGATAAAATTACTTTTTACAAAATTTCAGTTTTATTTAACTCAACATTAGTTCGGCGTGTTTTATGACTGTCGTGGTTTTTAGTTGAGCTTAAATGTTCTTTGGCCATAAAATATTAATCATAAATAACATATTTTTTGGGAAAAGAAAGAAACAAGCTGTTTAGGGATGGTTAGAAATAAAGTGAAAAGAAATAAAATTAAATACGTTAAACCCTTTTTTGATATTGTATGATTATTGAAACCAGAAAAAACAATATTTTTGACTTGATATAACTTTTTTTGGTTTATATGTTTTTTTATGTATTACATTTATTAATTTAATGGAAAACAAAATGGTGCCTAAATCGTTTTGCATGATTATAAAATTAGAATGGATAATAATTTCCTTCTGCCTCTAGCTACCGTTCTTATAAAACAGAATTGTTTTTATTTGTTTGAGTAATCATTTTTGGTTTAATTTGGCGTTAAGCCTATTCCCCTCCTGTATCTTTATATGATAGGACAGCTCAACAGACAGTCGAATTTATTTAGAAGTGTAGACCGAAAGGTCATATGTCATCCTCACATAAAACAGGGCGGATCGAAGTTAAATAATATGAACTTCCAATGTTGGTCCAAGATCGAATAGACACACAATAGTTTATTGTATTTTCACAATTGTTACATTGTGTATGTAAGGGGATGGAACAATCCCTATTACATTATTATTTTTTAAATTACGAAACAAATAAACAAAAATAAATAAGCAACAAATTCACCTCATGATACTCCGAAATAGATAACACAGATGTAAAAAGGAAAAGCAATTATTAGCATTCAGCAACAAATGGCAAAGTAAATAAATACATGATAAGAAACTTATTTCAGTGTTAAATCTTACATTTGGGCACCACGCTTTTTATTATATATATATTTCTAATTTAATCCTTTATTATTTCATTATCATATCTACTTGTCTATTTAATCAATATTCCACCTTAATTTTTTTTAAAATATAAGTCTTAAATTCATCGTATGCATAATATTTCTCTCATTAACAAATTCTTAATTTTATCCTTATAACCCTAATGAGCTTAACTTCAACATTAAAATTGATATTTAAAATAAAATTATAATAAAATTGATATAAAATAAGCCATAAATTTGGCTTTTATGTCCAAGTTTAAGAAGTAACAATAGTTGGTCCTCAGGTTGCAAACCAGATGGACTATTTATTAATAAGGGCGATGAAGTAGTATTTAGCGGCCTATTTTTCCCTCAAAAATTTCTAAATGGGTCAAATAAGAATTAAATCTCTTCGTTCAGAATAAATTCATCGGAAATTTGTTTAGGGTTTATTAGATACAAAGGCCCTTCGTTGTAAAAACTTAATTCTGAATTTGCTGAAAAACATAATTGAGCCTATAATTTTTCTTTCACGATAAGTTTATTTTCGAGCGAGTCGTTTTCTGAAAGACATGAAGATATTTTTCGAAAAAAAGAATTATGTTGTGAATTTATACATAACTCAAGATGTAAAACATAAACATGATTTTTCTTCTTTTCAATAATTTGATGTTTGTCTTTTAATAACAGTTCAGCATTAGAACAATAAGTAATAACTAGATTTGCAACGTAGATGCGACAACAAATCTTGCAATTGGTATAACCAGCCACCATGAAAATATATTTTTTGTTCATGACAAACTAATATTTTTAAGCGTATAATCAAATGTCTTAAAAGAGAACCTCCTTCTATTACAGCTTTAATATCTTTATACAGAAATTTAAGTTTAAAAAAGCTGTTTAAAAAAACCATATTTGGAGTTAGTGAAGTTTACCAATGTCACCTATTGCCCATAATTCGGCACCGCACAGATGTTGCCTCAATGGGATCAAACAGCTTTTGTTTGGTTGACCTAAAATTTGATTTACCTACTGTCTGTTCACCTTAAAACGCGTGTTCGTTTGTCTAGAATACTGTTTTTTTGTTGCCTTGTTGAATTTACGCGTACAACTAAATGGAATTCTTAAATACGAACTTACATAATTCACGTGGTTTCGTTCAAAATAAAACTAAGTTTGCATTTTGGTGATCTTTAGAGTACTAATGCTAATTTTGGAAACATTTACTTGCAAATCATTTAAATAGCAATATTCCGATAATACCACCAATAGGTATGTAAATGCTTTCATAAGTACTTCCACTTTTAATTTTTTTTTTAAATTTGTGGTACATTACAACTACCTTCAAGTAGGTAACAAGTAACAATGAGCAGTGTAATGTATACAAAATTACAAGCACAATTGTATAACAAATATATACAAGAGTGGAGAAAATACCCATTGTTAACTAAAAAGCTATGTCAAAAGAATTCTTCGTCTCGATTATATGCATTGGATAGGTATTATGTTAAAATGCTTAAATATAAATAGACTCAAAGAATACGTGAAATGATAAAAAAGAACACTTTTCAGGGCAAGGAAATGCGACCTTTTTTCAGTAATTATAGGACTGGTAATAACGGAGCAATTGAAATATCTCCGTCTTTCGGGTGCGCTTAGTGTTGCCATTAGGTTTAATGCTTAGTCGTGATAATTCTCACAGCTCCTCGACCTTTAGCATTAATTTACATTTGAAGTAGGCTGTGCTAAAGGCCGTTACGTCCACTTTTTAACTCTCCTTGGGCCCTCTCCATCGAATTTACGGTTATGGATTCAGGGGGCAGAAGAAAGGGGGGTGGGTTCGGTTGCATCTCTTCGGAATATTTGTCCGGCGCCCTATCGACAATAACATTTTATCCCCTTCCCTCATTCCGTCCCCTTCCAATAAACAATAAACGTCAATTTCCTCAATAGATTTCTTAATCTTTCTGACTTTTTATCGTCAATTAGATGTGTTATCGACTGGGGAATCCATTGGTGTCGCAATAGGCCTAAGTAGGGTCAATATGCCGGCCATCCTTAAATTCGCAGATTTATTAATTTTTATTTCCTTATATATATAGTGAATCCGTTGGACAAACAAATTGCTATGTCTTAACTATTAAAAAATATTATCTATAACGTGGTCGTTTAAGATCGATTTGGTCCGCACATCCTCGCCGTTTTAGTCTGTCAGAAGACCAGCGGGCTCATCACATCGCATCTTTAGAGGAAAATCTCATAAAATATAGTCGATGAGAATAGCAATAATAAAATTCATAATTTGCTTACTGGATTGTGCACGCGATAATTATAGCTAATTTAGTTGAATATATACACGCCTATGCAATTAATATGTTCATTCCATTTAATATGAAACTGATTAATTATATATTGATTTAAATTACAATTCAAAATTGTGCAACAAGAGATTCTCTTCAAATAATACGTCGTCATGACCACCATTCTACCACATTAGAATAACAGTTTGGCGTTCTTATTCTTCATACCTGTTCAGCACGCACGCACGCACACGCACACGCCCACACACACAAACACAAAAAAACATACAAACAAATTGTATGGATCAAGGCGCACGAAGAGACCGTTGGTAATGAGATGGCGAAGGAGGCAGCTGTAGATGAAAATGCAGTTGCGAACTATAGGGCTGCTCCACATTCTTACGTTGAGAAGAGAATGAAAGAATTGACTGAGAAGAAATGGGAAGAGCAGTGGTAAAACGGCACTAAAGGCAGGGAGGGAAAGAGATACTTTCCGACAATACATTACAGGAAGAAGCTAGACAATTTAAAGATGGACTGCAAGCTAAATCAGATACTAAGAGGACAACCATCTCATTACTAACTGACCAAACTTGGGAGCATTTAATATACACTGACCACTGTTCCGATCTTACCGACGTGACTTAATACTGCATAAAATTACAACAGGATATGAATGTCCAATATTAAGACATATATTAATTTTACAAGAAATATTAGCACCTTTTAAACAATTTCTATCAAAAATCCTATTTGAAGTATTTTAATTAATCGAAAATACTTATTTCATTTTGCAGTTTTATGTGTTATTTAAAATTAAGTCATTAATAAAATCTAATAGCGTTGCAAATTTACTGTTCATTTCATTTTGTTATATTTTATTATCTTGATTATTAATAATTTTGTATATATTCATATTATTTTCGTTATTAAAATAATACTTTTTTAAATTTTAACGCACAAATATTTTTTCTGCACTGTTTATTACATTTGTATATTAAGACATGTTATACTTTATGTGGCACGTGTTAGTTTAATAAATAAATTTCCTCGTAATAGGAGTACTGTTGTGAGAAAAAAACACACGCACACACCAACAAATTCTTCCAATTGAAACTATAATTTTCTAATTTATTTAATGGTTGTTATTAATTCTCATTCGATCTGCAAACGTTTGTATCAAGATTTAAAAAAAAAAAAGAATCGGCTTTACAAGAAAATTGAAACGTTTTTTTTTCGACTTTCAGCTATGTGGCCACGAACATTAGAATAGTATTTGTGCTAAAACATATATTTTATATTTTTTAACGAAAACTTTTTGTTTCTACCTGAACAGGTTGTAATTGAATTTTCTAAAAATCTTGGACGGTATGTGATTACCAATTTCCCAAGAAGTTAAAATGATACTTCAATTTTCAACAAACCTGCGTCAAATTTTCCTCTAATATTTTTTCTTCAATATTAATTTCAAAAATATGAGTTTGTACTGTCGCACAAGCGACAAAGTTGCATATCACATAAAAATAAATAACATTTTTTTAAAAGAGAATTACCTCGCACAAACATAGATAATAATCGAATATAATAACAATAAAACGAATATAACCCTTCGGTTTGATTTCAGCGTTGTAAAATCCATAGGGGGTGTAACATTTACGTTTTTAACTTCTGTTTCTGAACTTCATTATTATGAAAATAGTCACAAAAATTATTGTACTTCGGAATTTTTAAATTATCGCAGTTGCTTAAGCCTGGGACAGGTTCAGTTTATATGTAAGTGTATGTGTGTACATTATTTTAATGTTGGATCTTACTTAGAGTTCAAAATGGACACGAGGTCTCGTAGTAATTAACAAAAAATGTTTCTTTTATTATTTGTTATGTAACAGCTGTGTATAGTTTTTGGTATTGTGCTCTCCTCTTGTGCCTTTCAGGATTTTTCGTGCTTCTTCTTGGTTTCGTTTATTACAATAAATCACATAACGAACAACGGTTTTAATCTTCGTTTTCTTAAAATACATTAGTTTCAATGATTTCATTTGAACTTATATGGTTATTATTACACATCAAAAATTTTCTACCTTAATGCTTTTTTAAAAGAATCGAATCCTTTCTTTTATTTCCTGACTGTAATTTCATACATTCATGTAACTGTTATTGAAATTCGTCTTTTGCGTACTTACACAGACTTTTTGAGGATTCTCGTCATTGTTTTCTCCTTGCAAACAGACGTAGGTCGGTGGTATCTGATTGCCATTAATCACAAGAAAGGAAGGTGATGTTATTAAGCGATATCAGTCCGACACCGGGATTTCTACTAGATTGGTTACTCCACGCAGATCCATATCTCACAATTAAAAAAAACCTCTCGAACCAATTAATAGGTACCCATCTTTTTATATTGTTCGGTAGTGATCTGAACGGTACCACTCTTGTGGTTTTTTTTCCATCCCTAAGTTGACCTGATACGAATAAAACCATCGGTCCTACGGTATCTAATCTTTTAATGTTTATGCGACACACAGGATATCAGAGAGCAAACAAATTACAGTGGTATTATATTGCCTTTGGGTCTTTAAAGTCTAAATATACCTTTGTCACGATCATGTGGAAACAAGGGGTTAAAATCAGCCAGTTTTCTGTACTGTCCGGCCTCTTTTTTACATATAATCGAATTAACGTTCTACTATCGCATTAATTGAATTTGAAGTAGGCTTTAGAAACGTTTTTCCTTCCTTATTATTAATTTTTAAAAATCGGGATATTTAAATTCACATGTCCCAATTCAATGAACTGGTGACAAAGCAAACATGAAAAAATTGGCGTGTGTTAATTCACTTAAAATATTCATTCACACGTCATTTATTATATATTGAATATTGTTCACTTGTGACACTTTTATCTACTCTCATCGCCAAATAAGCTTATTCGGCTGTATTTTTCACTGTGGTTGTTGAAAAATTAGAAATTTTATGTCAAAATTTTAAAATAGATCCATTATATTTAGTAGTCTATTGACCAAATTACTTCTTTTAATTTAATTAATCTTTTTATGTAAGGTTTTTGGTTGAAATGAAACGTCACGATACCTCAAGTGGTAGACCAGCGGCGTACTTATTCGAAGGTCGTGGGTTCGAATCCCGCTCGTGGCGTTATTTCATTTCAACCACAAACCTTGCATAAAAAGATTAATTAATTTTCAAATAGCCTTATTTTTTGTATGTAAATGATCATACTACGATTTTAGTTTTTTATTTATATCTTCTTTATTTAGTTTCTTTTTTGGTATTTAATTTTATATTGATCATAGTCGACCCTAGTACCCTAATTATCCATATTCTTGTATTTCTATTTAAAAAGAAAAGGAAAATACAAAATATTCTATTTTCTCAAGGGATTTAAACAGGTCTGTTGTATTTATTAAACCGATGGGAAGTAGAACGGGATTGAACCAAATGCAAATTGAATTAAACGATAGTGGAAGTTTTAGGGAAGGTTTTAGGTTTAATTAGACAATCAAATCCAAAACTATTTTATGATAACAAATTTATTTTTGGATCTTTATCAAACCTTGTGTCTTTTCTGTCAACAGATTTGAAGAAATTAGTGAATTTTACAAAATAATTAATATTTTAATTGATTGGTAAGCTATATAAAAACATTGTATTTCGATTTTTATCTTATACATTCAGAGTGTAAACATGTATTATTTATGACTTGATTAGAAAGCGAGGTCGGTTTTTTTTAAATTTTAAAATGATTATCCAATTTTGTTTTGAACATGTTCAACAATTAAGCCAGAATGTACTGAAGAATGTATGTTTTTTCTATCTGTTAACTTGATTTATAAGAGTTATTCTTTTCAAAAGTACACTCAATATTTAATACACAGTTTTTTGTGTTCTTATTAACTGGTACATTTAACTTATTTAACAAAACTTCCGGCGAATTTCGAAGATTTTCTAGCAGTTTTGAACGAAACGTGTAATTATGTGGATTTGCAAATGTATTGACTAATTACGACTTTATCCTGATGGACTTAGTAGACTTTGAACCAAGTTTCGATGAAATTGTACACGTTTTCTCAGGTTCTAAAATAAAAAATTAATTTTCTTTTATCTTCCACTGTTTTCTAATTTTGATATTTAGTTGGAAAAGAGAAACCTATTGTTCGATGACCTAAAAACCATTAATTTATTACGTCCGTTTCGGGCTCCGTATACCACCCGATTTTGATTAAACTATTGGCTAGAAGGATGTACTGCCAGTCTTATGTACCTCTACTTTTAAAAGTTTATTTGCACAAAAAAATGACTCATTGAGGTGGAACACTTGGTTTTCTATTTTCAACCAACCATCTAAATAAAATTTGTCGCTATGATCCAAAAAGTAGGATAATTTCTTTTTCCTGACGATTATTTAACAAAAAGTTTTGTTAACTCATAATATATTTTTGGAAAATTATGCGGATTTTTTTTTGACAAAATCGTCTTCTTTGGAAATGACAATAACAAAGATAGTTAAATATCGGTAATTACTTGAACTTTTCTTAATTCCCTCCTGAAATTGTTTATTAAATTAAAAATTTATTTATCTCTTTTATCTTTCTTATTATTGATGTCGGTATCGTTACAATGGCCTAGAACGTTTTTTTATAGATCTTTGTAAAAATTTTCCCATAGAAGGAAAGATAGGGGGAGAGAGAGGGAGCGAGTGAGAGTAAGAGAGAGTAAGAACGATATAGAAAAATGCGGGACGACGCTTTTGAACATTATTTACCCTTGAAGAAGCCTCGGATTTGATCTACTAGTCGGCCCAGACCATTTCTAACTTGTACAATTCATCTCCTTTATCTAAGATTACCTCGACTACATCTAAAGATGAATCCCCGCTTCAAGGACTTTATATTATTTTTACTTCTAAGATAATAGAATAGCCCTCGCACTCGGAGCGAAATTCTTGTCGAGAAGTTGACCAATAGGTCGTTTTAGCCACGTTTTTGTTAAGTAAAAAGACCATATTAATCAGTGCTTAATGAAAAATATACATGATATTTTAATCCCACATAAGGTTGTATTGTTCATTCGTGATAAAAACACTACATGATTTAAGCATTGATTATCAATTTGGTATTAATTATAAACAATTAAGGTACAAATGGGAAATTAATGAGATTCGTGATTATTAAGGTGTAAAAGCAGACGTTTCTGAGAAAACCATGAACCAAGTAGAAACGTATCGTTGAAATTAATCATTTATTACCTGGCGGGAAATCATTTTTCCCTAATACGAGATAAAGATGATGCTCTAAAATTTCCGCGTTTAAAGGCCTTTGTAAATTGTGTAACCCGTGTGTTATGTAAGTGTGTTAAAACCTTAAGGGGTTTTTGTTTCTATTGAGATACACGTTGTGCCGAATATGTCGTCCACGTGTTATATCCCGGATTAATTTTTTTCTCCCGTCTGCTAGTGTTAAAAAAAAGAAGAGAATGAAGAAAGCAAAAGATAAATTACGTTCGAAATAATCCGGCATGGAAGAAGCCAAGTTTAAATCATTAAGCGTAATTTATTTACAAAATATATTGTCCGTGAAATATTTATTTAAAAAAAAAAAAAAATACTTTCAACGGTTATTTCAGATCAATTTGGAGTCAGTACTGTAAAGAACATTATTATTATAAATAAATAATTGTCGTCAAAATATATGTTTTTTCACTATTATAGTAAATTGACGGGCAAAAAACGGTAGGTAGGAACTATTAGAATTTCTTCATTTTTAGTTATATACAATACAATCAGATGCTTAGTTAGAATAAGGTTTTCGCTGTATTAGTTATTTAAAATTGAGATTATTTTAAACAAACACTTCTTTAAAAAATGATTATTCAGAGTTCGTGAGATGCGGTCTGTTGTGACTTAGGTTTTAGAAAAACATTTTCTTTATCGTGCCGACGTTTCGATCTTTATTGAGATCATCTTCAGGGCCTGGGATTTATTAACATTGTTTGAATTTTACAAATACATGTAGGATGTGAAAAAAATGAATTTATACAATGCTAGAAAATTTTAGATTAAAAAAATGAATTTATACAATGGTAAAAATTTTAGATAAAAAATGAATTTATACAATGCTAGAAAATTTTAGATAAAAAAAATAAAAAAATACATATCTACCTGACAGCCTTATTTGAATTTGATTTGAAATACTCTTCAAAAAACAGTTTTAAAGTACAGTCTTGTTAATTCGAAACTTGATCATTCGAATTTCTTGATAATATGATCTCCTCTGCAGTAACTTTGTTAAATCGAAAAATTCTACTGTATTTTGGTACACTCGGTGATATGACATACTTTCGTAACAAAGGGAGAACGAATATTCTATAAGTCCAAATGAACCAATTTCCCTTTTTATAATTCGAATTCTTGTTTGCAATATCCCTCTAACTTTCCACGTATTGTTTACTTCCTTGTAGCCTTAAGTTTTTTCGAATGTTCTCTAGTTTGTCAATGTGTTCTCAGCCTTGGTCGCTTTGGAAAATGATTTATACAGGCTACATTTCAACGAAAACCGCTTCACGAATTTTTTTAAATAATGCATAACAATGTTAAATTTTATAGTTGATCTAATTCATCTTTTTTATTTATTTTTGATGATGTTTTATCTATGTACAATTCAAATACTAATTTTTAAATATACATATCAACTTAATAGTTTAATTTTCTTTTCTCTTAATAATTTGAACATCTTGATAAATCCAATTATTTTTGTGGTCCGTTGGGTTTCGAATTATCTAGAGTCGAGTGTCACCTTGTAGCGACTTCAGCCACTTTGGGAATCTTTTTTCTCGGTCGTTGTGAATTGTAAGTTTCTACTCCCAGGGAAGGTAAGGTCAGAGTGGCTTCGTCCCAAAAGCTGTATGTCCTTGATACTCAGAGCCGTCCTTGAGCTTCTTCCGACCAACATTGTAAAATTTACACACACCCAATTAAAATTATCACTCGAAGAACCTTGAATGTCAATTGATTGTAATTTTTTCAACTTTAAAATTAATTTCGAACTTGGAAAACGTAGTAGACAAACAACGGCCGAGAAAAATGGGAAATCGTGTTTTCTTTACAAGTTGTGGCGTATTATGTATGTCGTGATATACTTCAAATATGTTACAATGAATGATGATATATTAACTTTTATTTGGAGCATTTGACATAATATATATATGTCATAATCCATATGATTTAAGATGATGTCCAACGTATTTGTGTAGGGAAAGTGGATAATTTTGTTGATTTTGTAAAGTTATCTTTATTGATAAACATTGCTATCATATTTATCCTGGAATAACATTGACATCGGGTGGTATGATGTTTTTAACAATGGATCCCACAGATTGTTCATCTCCGATGATACTAGCCCGCCTATTCTCGCCGTTTCTTTTCAGACACGTTTTCGTCGATTTTCAATAAGTGAAATTATAAAAATGTACCATACGTTTTGGATATTTATCGAATAAGACAAACTCAAGTTTGGAATGTTGAGAATGAACCTCTAGGTGCACTCTAGGACTTGAAGTCTTAAATATGCAGTTTGTTTGAAAGAGTTTAAGATTTGTATATAATTTGACAAAACACGTTTATATATAATACACGGATAAAATATGGGGTTTTTCATTAGTCGGGAATACATGCTATACGACATAGGCTTATTAAAAAAAAGGAGAAAATTTTGGAAACAGGTTCGTAATGGCGAAGGTTCTCATAATTCCTCTTGGGAGTATATGATGTTTTATACGTTAAAAAGAGCTAATTAATACTAAAAATTGTCTTATGTTCATTATTGAATGCCTACCTAACCAGAGAATAATAGACAAATTAGAGTTTTATTTATAATTTAGTAATTACTGATCATTTGGGTTTACCTTTCCTCATAGGATCGTTACGTCAGACGCGTTCGGCATTTAACCATCTTCAGTGTGTCTGTGTGATACAGAAAATGCCGAAACCCATCTTACAGATCAACTAAGCAAGCTAAGCTGGCCAAAATGATTAGCAACGAATTGCAGATTCACCCAGTGAACCACATGAAGAAATCTCACAATTAGATTTTTCTTGAATATGCACAGACGAATATCCATACCGGGGTGGGAAGAACAAAATTTTTCTTTATATTCGTCTATTTTATCTGTTCTGCTGCCGAAATTGTGTTTCAGGGGCTGTCAAAAGCTGGGTCATTTCAACCCCCATCGCATGCAGTTTTTAACCTAGTCTCACTCACATTCTCACTCAATAATTCTTTTGTAATTATATACATTCACTCAACTGGGTTGTGGATTAGTCGATATTTCTTCTTCACCCCCTTCACCATCCCTAACCATCGGCAATCTCACACTCACACGTTCACGCTAATAAATATGTTTACTACATTGTAAACACTATAGAACTCAAAATGAAATATAACTATCAGTACGATATATAATAAAACCGCCGTGTTTTCTCCGTAAATCGGAATAGGGGATAAATTCTCAGCATTGCTGAAGTACAATGTTTATGCCGGGTAGTCTATATACTCCCTATATAGAGCCAAGGAACTCCTCTTGTTTAGGGATAAAATATATAGAATGAGAATTTTATTTCATGGTGTCTTGAAAATAGGTGATGTAATCAGAAATGCAACGTTTGAAATCATTTCTAACTTGCTAAATTGGCTTTGGAAATTGACCTTTATATATATATATATATAAATTTGTACTGGTCCATTGATGCTACCAAAATAACAAACGATACATGTTAATAGTTTTTAGTATATTNAAAAAAAAAATTTTTTGTGCACTTCAAAGTGTTAAGTTAATGTTTTTAATGTTTACAGTATTAAAGTTTTTATATGTAACAATTTTATCAACACATGTGTTTATACCTATTGCAAAGTATATGTTAATGCTATTTGATAAATTGTTAAAATAGTAAAAATATAAATTGATTTTCCGACTTACAGTGAAGCAAGGTATACCATGTCCTTTTCCTTTTCTTTCCTTGGACGTTCCAGTATTTCCTTCTTCTTGTAGCCTGAAGTTCCGACAGCAATTTAACCGTTAAGACGGTGGTGTTCAATGTTCTCTTGAAGACCGTGCTGTCCTACCGACTGCGCCAATTAAGTCAACTTCGCTGGTTGATTCCTTTTTAAAAACTTTATTTGCGAAATACAGTTGACAAAGAATAATTAAGTTTACCAATTACAATGATGTGACTTCACTGGTTTCTAGGCAAGGAATGTTCTTACATTTTAAATTATAAACAATTACGTTTCCCTGGTGGGAGAGAGTGCTGATTGCAATTCTGAGAATGCCACCTGCATCTTAGCATTGCAATCTGATAATATCCGATAACTTATATATATAAATTAATGATATAAAATGTGGCTCTATTTTTTGTAGTAACATTACCTAGTTATGAATTATATAAGTCGTATTTTTGTTTAAAGGCTATCTTGAAGATATGCGAAGTACTTAATCAGAAATGTAAACTCTTCAAATTCTTTTTTATAAATTTCTGACAATATGCTTATTATAAAATTTCTTTCTATCTCTTGTGATAATCAGAGAAAGAAAAGTATAAGTGGGATATTTATTAAATTGTTTTAATGCAAAAATCTTTCTTTAATCTGATAACAAAACGTATATTATAAAATGTAGAGTTGTCTGTATTTATGTGGTATATTATGGGACGTTTTTTCTTAATGGTTATTTTGAAAATAAGTGAAATACTTAGCCAGAAATGAAAACATGATATGATGTAGAAATCGAAGATGCCTTTTAATTTTACAAAGTTTTGCAGGGTTTAAAAAAATACTATCATGGTGGATTCACTAAATAAAACCAAGTTCAGTGCCACTAGAACGAGGTTTCTGTCTTGACTCTTTCCTGAGAGATTGACATTTTTGTAATTTTAGTCTGAAATCAGGTTTTTCTTAAAACATAAAATTTCTCCAATTTACCGTCAGTAGAACATAAATATGACCTTTATTTTATTAACTACCTGAAGTTTCCCAACAGGAAAACATTTTTGTTGAAAAATCAGCGCTTCCGAATACACCGTAGCCGCTCAAAGAATAACAAATGTTAATACCCATTTTTTTTTAATAATCAATTGTGGTTCCTGCAAGGACATCAATCAAAATTTTCGAAGATTTCACCAAAGTTGCCTCACTTTATAAGTATTCCAACGACATTCTTACTTCGACAATTTTTAGAAGTTTTGTTAGATAAATCTCCTTTGCAAGGTTGAAAACCTTTAGGTACCTTTTAAATTAATTTGATACGCACATTACCCCGGTCAAATAGTAGTTCCCGATCGTAAGATACTACGTTTTACGTAAGTGATGTTTAACTGAGAAAAATGTTGCCTGTCATTTTAGGAGCTACTATGGAGCTAATGTATTATAGTTTTTCGTTCTTGACAACCGCACGGGAGTTCAAGTCAAGGTCTTGTCATTTTTAGCGTTCTGCTCCTCAGTATCACATCACGCACTGCTAAGAACCGAATATATTTCCGAGATATAATAACAAAAACAGATAACCATTGTTTTTTTCCCGTAGGAAGAAGAATAGAAGTTATTGTCTTTATTTAGGTATTCAAAATTTGTATTAACATTTGAAAGTTCAATTGATAGTACACAAAAAAAACGATAACAATGGATGCATATTTTTAAAGCAACTGTAGGTCATTTCTAATCAATACTTTAGTACGTGTTATGGCATTTTTATAGACTATTTGAAAATTTTTTGTTTCAGCTACTGCCTCTCAGGTTTTTCTTTCTTTTAATGTTTACTCATATCAATATTCATAATCGCTCTCGTTTAAGCCCACTTTTGAAATAATTACAATTACCGTGAGTAAATTATAATAATGGCCTATTAATATCTTTTGAGCGAAGCTAGTTGTAGTTTATTCCTTTTGGTTATAATTGCTCGGCTAACAAGCGAACAATTACCCTTCTAAAGTTTTGAATTGTTTCTTGGGTAGTTGTAGTAAAATTCCTTCTTCGAAAGGCGATTACCTTCTTCTGGGCAGGGAGCCCTGTACAATTATTTTTATTGGGAATAGCCATGAATTATTGAGACTTGTCCAATGATGTGGGACAAGTATTGGCTGCATTTCGATCATTATTAATTGTAAAACAACTAGACTTTTACCTGATTTAGAATTCAGTGGTAAATTTTTTGATAATATAATATTAATGAATGGAGGGAAGAACCTTGGTGGGCTCGCTTATCTCGGTTGTGGGAAGACGAACTGATCCATGATTTAATATGCATAATATAATATGTACATTCAAGTATATTCTAAGCATTTTTCTTTCTTTTGATTTGTAATGATGAATTATATATTTAAAAAACTTAAGGTAATATTTACGCGTGTATAATTTGTTCCATTATTAGTTTACACTTGACCTATCCAGACTTGAATGAATGGTAAAATCAGTCTTTTTATTAAATATATCTTCTTGTTTTAATTGTGCATCGGTAATTTAATAATCATGATTTAGATTAGCTAATTTAGAATAATTTAGAAAAGCTAGTTGACGCTTATCTCGGTTGTGGAAAGACGAACTGATCAATGATTTAATATGCATAATATGCACATTTAAATATATTCTAAGCATTTCTCTTTCTTTTGTTTTGCTGTGATGAATTATATATTTAAAAGACTTAAGGGGACCCGGGAAAAGTGTTGCGGGTAGTATTTACAAGATTGGAGTAGGGTGGAAAGCGTAACCTACAAGGGACTTTTCTCATTAACTACTGAACCATTTTTGTTGAAATTTGGTACACATATTTTTCTTTTATTACCATCAAATTTAGCACGAGCGTTTTTGAAACTTTTCTTCTGAAAAAATGTGCAGCAAGAAAAATTTCAAATACATTTTTCTAATACTTTATTTATTGAATTTATTTCTCCAAACGAAATTGTTATTTGTGGAAAAGCTCTCATAGAAGCGTTTAAAGCCTTTTTATATTACAGCATAAAAAATTTGCACCGCACATCATAAACGAGTTGTCAGATTTTGTCTCTTTTGTATCAAAAAACCTTACTTTTCAGAGCAGCTGTTTTTCGGACGTAGTTCCCCAGAAGTGACGTTTTTTCATTATTTCGCATACCCTATCGATTCTACCACGATGAAACTTTCGGAACGACAACTCTGCTTGTGAACCTGTTTGCATTGTTTTAGGTCTTTTCTTGGTATTTTCTCCGTTCTAGTATTGTGATAATACGCCTCGGAAAGAGGTAGTGGCCGACGTTTATAGGAAATGGCGCTCGCTCCTGGAATAGGAATTCTTAATTAATTAATTTTTTAAACTATCTTTTAGTGATCCAATTTTACAAATTCTTGGTCCACATTATCCAGGTGGAGGTTTTTAAGCCAATAAAAAATTGGGGTAGATTGACCCGCAACACTTCCCTTAAGGTAATATTTATGTGTGTGTAAATTAATTTGTTCCATTTTTAGGCATACTCGAATAAACGGCAAAATTAGAGTTTTTATTAAATATATCTTCTTGTTTTAATTGTATATCGGTAATTTCAGGACATATAATCATAATTTAGAATAGCTAATTTAGAGTACTTTGGAAAAGCTAGTTGAGTTATTGATCATAACCTTTGATGAACATAACGGACTACAAATTTTCTTTTTGTGTTGTTCTCAGAAGAAAAAGCTCTTTCGAAAAATGAAATAAAAATTTTCAACTTAAAATACATGGTTAAAGGGAAGAGTACATTAAAACTAACGGGATGAAACATATAAACCTTTTCATGTGTGTATAGTAGTGTCATATATAGTAATATGCACAACTGAATAAGAAGTAAGGAACTGTTCCGCAATGTATTGAATTCGTTATTGACATTTAAAATTCAGATGTAAATTTAAATTTTGTTTTAAGTCGGCGCGATTCTAAGAATGGTCAGAAGGGCTGATCTTCCCGGTACTTTAAATTGTGTTAGGCGACCGCATATAAATTATAAAAGGATTTTTGGGAGAGACCAGTTTGAAATAAAAGGCCGGGACTACCGGTAAAGGTGATCGAGTTAGGCGGAATGCGATTAGCCGGACCCTCCTATTTGTTACATTTGATCCAATTTGCTAAGTGCCTCCTATGCAATATGCACTCACCCCACAGTTTAATTATCACTTTTGTCTCCCGGAATTGACATATTTATCTCCGCCCCGGGCCACTAGATCATCCGAGTTCTTTCCAAACCTCGACCTTCCTAATCAGTTTAGTTTCCCCATCAACACTTCGGCATCACTCCGTTATTTTTTCGCTGATGCTACGGCTCCCTGACTTTTGTTTTTAATTAAATGAATGCCCTTTACGATTGACGGGTGAAAAATGTGCTCCTCCGAAATGCCGAATGGATAAATCACGAAAGACGTACAGGGGAGAGAGAAAAAAAACGATTAGTTAACGTGGATACTCCTCTTGTCTAACGCACATTTGAATGTTTTTAGTAGACTAAGTATAAATCATTTTTATTTCTGCCATGGCCGGTGGAAAAATGTTAAAAAGCGCTCCAACTCGTATACTTCTTTTTTATGCTCCTAATCCGAAACGTTCAGTAAAATTAATTTTCTAAAATAGGAGACTGTTTATTCTACAGATGACCTACCAACTTTGTTTTCGAACATTGAATATTTCCTATCAATTTAACGACTTAAAAAAACTGTATTTTGTTGTGTACAATATTTCAAAATTGCGACTAGATATATTAAAAGTGTATATAAAATTCAAAGGAATTTGAAAGAAAGCAAAACATAAAGTTCCTAAGTCATGCTTTCGAGGAATACGTATCCTTCATCAGGACTTTGTCCCTTTGTCAGGACGACAAATATTTCAAATGATTTACACGGTTAACAAATACATAATGTATTTACTTTTTAACTTCGAAACTGTTTTCATTCCAAATTGGCCTTAAAATTGATTTTTTAAATTTTTAGGATAAAATTAAAGCGTACGATTATTTATAAATAGGCCAAAGCCAAACTTTATTTTTTTAAATTCACTATTTTCGTGGTCCGCTTGACCAATTAATATATTACAATTAATTAAGTTTTTTAGTTGAGATAAAAAGTCAATGGCACGAGCGGGATTCGAACCCACTCGGCTAGATACGCCACAGCTCTACCACTTGAGCTACCGTGACCTCGATCCACTCGGACACTAACTTCCCATCTCAACCCCACTTTTTGAATTTTCCCTCCTTTTTGCCATTTTTGAAATGTCGTGTAATGATTGGATCCTCGACGACAAATGAAATGGCCACGCGGAGCTTTAGTGAAGTATACTTCATTTTAAATCATTAAATTCACTAATTTCGTGGTCCGCTTGAGCAATTAATATATTACAATTAATTAAGGTTTTTAGTTGAGATAAAAAAGTCAATGGCACGAGCGAGATTCGAACCCACGATCTTCGGCTAGATACGCCTCTGCTCTACCACTTGAGCTATCGTGACCTCGATCCACTCGGACACTAACTTCCCATCTCAAATTCAAAAGGTGGAGTTGAGATGGGAAGTTAGTGTCCGAGTGGATCGAGGTCACGATAGCTCATTTATTTTTGTAATTAAACAGTTATATAGGAAATTAAATCGAATCAAATAATGCGATTTTAAATACTTTAAAATCCTGAGTGGTGGATGATGCGCACGAACCATCATCAACACGAGAAATAATGCAATAAAGTTAAAAACAGACTATTTTTAAGTTCTTTGAATATGCTTGCCTTTGGCTTTCGATATTTTAAACCTAATTACTAATTAAGCACACATCAATCCAATGGGGAAATAACTCGATCCGGTGGATTTTTAAAAATACCCCTTTTGATTTTCCTACAAAAATAAACACCGTCACGACTGTCCCATGATCTTTTTTCGAACTGGGAGCCTGTTTGTCGACTTTTGCGCGCGAAAATGGCTCCATTCTATTTTTAAAGAGCGTCGAACTTGATTTAAGGCTGCGGTTATGATGTGGCTTATTATGAATTTTCGAGTGACAGATGAAGTCATTAATCTGCACAACCCTTTATTGGAGTGTGGAATGTCCTTTAGTGTTTTTTTTTCTGCGTGATACTATGAATGAAGTACGGATATGAAAAAGTGATACTGCCAGAATAAAACCGAAAGATTAATAGTAATTACTATGTAAAGAAAAGAAGAATAAAGCCTAGAAAAGAGATATTTCACATTAAACTATTATTACATTACGGTATAAAAGAGTCAATTTTACATATATGTATATGTATGTATATTCGAGTTGGAGAAAAGGCTAACAATTATAAATTTCCTTCCTTTCATCTAGGAGCGTCATCAACTAGGGAATTAATTGAGGTTCTAGGAAGCGTCTCATTTTTCGTTTTGTCCCAGATGCAGATGAGAGCCACTGAGGTGAAGAGTGATTGTAGGGTTTTTTGGCCGTTCTAACGGTAGGCAATTATAGATGTAGACTTCGAGTTGTACCGCTGGGGGCAATGGTTTGGCGCCACACAGACTTAAGATAGATTAATGGAACATTTTTCTTCATCCCCTATCTAACTAGCCAACCCCCTTTTCCCCCGGCTAGGCTCTTCTCGACATTTTTACAAAAATTGTCCCAGCGCGGCTCCTTCCCTTGTGAAAATCTCATTTCCCATCTCTCCGATCCAAAGACTATTAGAAAAAACGAGATATGAGGAAAAGCATGTAGGTGTATAAAAACAAAATAATGTTTTTTCCTTATGTTTGACAAAACGAATTTTTAGAGAATTTTTATCATACTGAATCGGTTCGTTCTCACTTGTATCTGTCACGCGTATCGGCGTTTCTCTCCATATTCTGTGGGATTCTTGTCAAATAGCAGACCACCAGATATTACACCAGAGAAAATAAATAATAAATGGTCATGCTTTTTTCCCCGTAATTTTATGGTCGTCAAATCTCGGCAACCCGTCATGACAAGTTTACCAACAGTTTCTTCTTTCAAATTGATCATCTTTGGTCCGCGTATACTCGCTCATTGGTTTTTCAACGTGTCAGGTAGACCGGAGACGATCGATTTCCATCCTCTTTCAGTTGAAAATACGTCTGTTAGATGTAACGCAACGCAAATACAGTTTTCTTTTAAACTATGTTATTTCATCATGGAGTAATGAACCATTGTTTGGTCGTTTCTGATCATTTTGGACCAAATTCACACCAAAACAGCGAGTATAGGAAGATTGAAATGATCGGAAACGGCCAAACTACAATTTTATTTTATTTAACAAATCCTTAATTGTTAACATTTGCTTTTAGTTTTTCAGCAATGCGGTTAAGATTTTTCACTATTAAAAAAATATTAAGCAATTAATTTTTTGTTTTTTGTTTCAGGTAATTGAAGATAAACTAAAGGTTTCCGTTTTTTCGTAAGTTAAATCGCTTATTAATTATTTATAATCATGTACAAATTTTTCTTAGTTATTTATGAATCAAGGCAAGGGATGACAGTAATTTTCTTCCTGCCTGCGTCACAGTTGTCTAGATTGTTTTAAAAATCAGATAAGAGTTATGAAACAAGCAGTTAAATCGCTTGGTGGCACTTTAATTTTTTATCCTTGATGAAAAATATATCTTATATAACTATGTACTCCCTGGGTAGAATCTGGAATGAACGTGAGTAGAATTGTTTTTTTTTTAACGTCTAAAAGTAAATTAATTGTAAGTGATGTGTTTTTAATAGATACTTTTTTGTTTATATCTCTGCTACAAAGTTTGTGGCAATTTTTGTTTAGTTCCTTTTGTATTTAAAACACGCCAAACACTCACTATCACTTTGCTCATTTAACGCTATCGTTTCCAATTATTATTCTTATTTGTTCCCCATTTGTAGCCAATGTAATTGAATTATAATTATTTAGCCAGTTAGGTTCTCGAACATTATTCCTTGTGCAAATATCTCAAATGGAAATAAATAAAAAAATCCTAGGCCAAAAACGATTATTAGACAGTAATTTGTTTTGTAGTTGTCTCAATCCAAGACACACAGAATCATCTTATGGAATATTTTTTTGCTAGCTCTAGTGTTAGAATCCATGTGGAATTTCCTAGGAGGTCATTGCGTTCCGCTCGGAGCCGATGACATTGTCCAGTTAATGAAGAGTGCTGATCACACGTGGATCACACAATGAGCCACACCCAGCATTCTCTCAAGACCCCCTATCCGTCCCACAAAGCACAAAAACCGACTGGATGGAACCGTCCAGTATCAAAATCTCTTGCTAAACAGTTATTTTCTGTAGTTGTGTACGTTAATCATTGTAAAAAAAATTATTGTTGAAGTAATCATAAATTGACGTGAAATAATAAGTCTTTCTCTGCTGAATAGGACAAAGGAGTTATAAATTTGAAATAAAAAATTACAGTGAACTGACACCGGATTATATGTCTAAGTAACAACTACGCTCTTACGAACTTAATACATTTTTATGAGAAATAAGCCGGTATTTCATTATAACATTCGAATGTAATATCTCGTCTTGTGTGGGTTGCCTCAACTGCGGTATGGACGGCAAAGATATCGATAAATTCACGTTAGGCGGCCCCACAGTAATTTTTCATGCTGGGCTTAAGTTGGGCATAGTTTGTGGACGATATTAATGATGATCGGATCCTCAGCAGATCTCTTATGCAGGAGGCTGCCGCCCCCACATTCATCCATTCATAAATAAATCAACC
The DNA here is from genome assembly GCF_000648675.2 of Cimex lectularius. Taxonomy (NCBI): domain Eukaryota; kingdom Metazoa; phylum Arthropoda; class Insecta; order Hemiptera; family Cimicidae; genus Cimex; species Cimex lectularius. The sequence continues at coordinate 547,382 of NW_019392858.1, read as the reverse complement.
CCCGGAGATAAAAAGAAAAAAAAATTAAAAAGAATATACAGAGGAGAGCAAAGATAAGAGAACTGCGATGATTAATGTGTCGTGTTCGAGTGTAGGCTCAAGGTCTTAAATGAATGAGTATTCTTAGATTTAATTGAAGCTCAAGAGGAAAAATCCAAGCGCTTGCAAATGTCGTATGTGCAATTACAGGAAATAAATTAGATGGTCAATTCAAATCGAAACCCTGTCTCATTGTATTAGTCACTAACGAGAAATGGATTGAAAATGTTTATTAAAAGTGAAATTTCTAAAATTCACTAACATGCACACCATTTTTTTACAACAATGGCGATGCATATATACTAACATAAGATATATAGCAGTTTAAAACTTTAACAACCAACTATGTTAAATTGTGACATAAGGCCGAAGGTCGTGGGTTCGAATCCCGCTCGTGACACGGACTTTTTTATCTCAGCTAAAAACCTTACTTAATTGAAAGATATTAATTGGTCAAGCAGACCACTAAAACTAGTGAATTTATTACATAAAGTTTGTACCGTCCTCTTTTTTTTACATTTATCGAACATATTAAAATTTTTTCAAGATTTTCCAAGTAAATCAATCTTTTATATTTGTGTGGTCAAATTGAAAATTCAAGAATCCGGCAAAACTTCAAACTCTTCTATTATTAGCCTTATTGCAGCTGGCAATGGTTATGACGTTCTTTTTTTTTAAAAGTGCATTAAACGACGAAAGCATGTTTTAAAAACGGATGTTTTTTTTCTTCTAGACATAATAATCTAAAAATTATACTTTTTACTTGAGAGGGGGGAGTCGTTTAAAATAGTTGTACTTTCTCTCTCAAATATTCTTTCCTCTTGTACAACAATATAATATGTGAAATTATATTGTATTATTATGTTTAGGAAGATAATATTATATAATACATATAGACAATATAAGACATACATATAATATTATATTAGACGTACATATAAGACATAATTGTACAGTGGTATATAATCATGTTATAACGTATGTTGTGTTTTGTTGGTTATTATCATGGACTCATTAATTCAAAGTACAAAGGGCACTCTCAACACGACACGCAAGAATGGCACAATTACACAGAAAACAAACACTTTGAGCCCTGAAGATGATCTCAATAAAGATCGAAACGTTGGCACGATATAGAAAAAGTTTTTCTGAAACCTCCATCACACCAGACGGCATCTCACGATGCTCGCACACATTCGTTCACTCCAACATCTTTCTTACTCTCCCCCTTTCTCACTCTCTCTCTCACTCTCTCTCCTCTCTCTCCTCTCTCCTCTCATCACTCTGTCTCTCTATCTGTCTATCTGCCTACCTATCTATCTATCTCTTTATCTATTGGGTTGTCCGGAAAATAATGCAGGATTTTGGTATTAAACAAAAAAAAAGAAACTAGTTACTTTAAAGCAATGTTCTTTAATCAAAATAATTTCCCATACTCTCAATACATTTCTCCCAACGTGTTGGTAACTTATTAATTCCGTCTGAGTAGAATTCAGAATTTTTAGAATTGATAAAGTCAATAAATGCATTTTCCAGTTCCGTTTGATTTTTGAATATTATGTGTTGTAAGTAGTGGTCCAGGTGTCTAAAAAAATGGTAGTCAGTAGGCGAGAGGTCCGGAGAGTAGGGTGGGTGAGGCAAAGTTTCATAGCCAAGCTCCAATAATTTTTGTGACGTTACACGTGACACATGTGGTCGAGCGTTGTCATGCAACAAAATGGGCCCTTTCCGATTGACCAAAGAGGGCTTCATTACTGCCAATTTCTGATGCATGGTATTAATTTGGTTACAGTATGATTCAGCATTGATGGTTTCGCCAGGATTTAAGAAGTTGTAGTGTATTAAACCAAATGAAGCCCACCATACCGTAACCATTACCTTTTTTTGATGAGTTGGGGGCTTTGGAAAATGTATTGGAGCTTCTCCTTTGTCGAGCCACTGTCCAGAACGTCTAGTGTTATCGTAGAGAATCCACTTTTCGTCACATGTAACAATTCTGGCCAGAAATGGGTCATTTTTGTTTCGACAAAGAAGTGATGCACAAACATCAAAGCGCTGATTTTTTTGGCGATCGTTTAACGAGTGTGGAACCCAATTTTCGAGTTTTTTCACTTTTCCAATCGCCTTGAGGTGGTCAGCGACGGTCGTTTTACTGACTTTGAGTTGCTCTGCAAGTTCTCGAACAGTTGTTTTGGGGTTTTCTTCCACCACTGATCGCAGAACATCATCATTAAGAGAGGAAGGCCTTCCACGACCTTCTTCATCTTCAAGGCTGAAATCTCCCTCCCGAAATTTTTTAAACCACCTTTGCACAGTGCACTCATTAACACAACCCTCGCCCCAGACTTGGTTAATGTTTCTAGCCGTTTGGGCTCCGCTTCGGCCGAGTTTAAACTCGTAAAAGAAAATCGTACGAAATTCTCGCTTTGACATTATAAGGATGACTGAATTATTTCCAAGTAGCGGAATGCTACAGAGGTAAACAAACAATATCATTTGGAAGAGGATTACAAATGAGTAATCCTGTAAACGTAAACAGAATATTTTATATAGATTTTTTTTAATGAAAACTTAAAATCCTGCATTATTTTCCGGACAACCCGATATTTATGTCTCTCGGCGGAAATAAGCCAAAAGTAAAATATAACCAATAAAAAGTCAAGAAATAAATAGACATTCTGAAAGTATTTTTTACAAAATATGATTTAAATTGTTATATAACTCGCCAAATTGTTTTAAATACTAGAAACTACAGCGTTGCCATGCTAAAATTATAAACTGTAATGACGTTAGATGATTCAAAATAGATTAATGGCAATCAATTTTATATATTTTAGCAGAAGAGGATCTATAAACGGAATTTATTCAGGAAAGAGATTTAAAATATGGATAATAAAAGTTTTAAGGCATGTAAAACTAATTGCAGATATAAATAAACTCTGAAATAGGAATCAAAAATTGTAGAGTGCGTCAAGAAAATTTGAATAGATAAAATAACTATAGTAGAAGTAAAAGTGGCATTTATAAATAGAAAAAACACTAACTTTTTTTTAAACAAAGTTAATTTATATACCCTCTTTTAATTTGCTGTCCTGCTTACATTGATTCAGAATATGTACAGGTAAATTTTTTGATCAAAAATGGAATTATAGACATATTAAAATGGCCCAACTATAACGTGGTTTTCAAATATGTGAAATTATTATACAATAATAAATAATGGGGAAATATTCCGCACAATATCTTGGATAAAAGTGTTTAAATTTTTTATACTATGCAGAGGTCAAATTAGCTAAGGTTGGAACTATAATCCTTATAAATGGTGGTGCTGTACTGTAGAAATTCTTAAATGACAAAAAAGTGTTCTACAGACGGTTGGATTCGAATTTCTTCCATAAGATTTTGATTTTCTTGTTCATAAATTTTGGATTTTAAAGTTCGAAATAGAAAACTACGAAGATTTGGCGGGTCAGAAATTAATAATTATATAGTAGAAACCATCATTAGACCAATCGACCTGATATCACGATGAAAAAGTGAGCGCAGCGTTTTATCGATTTTCAAGACAAAGAAACGACGCCGTCCCAATTCTCGGCAACAGGCAGCGACTAGACTCAAATTTATTATGAATGTTCCCGGCCATTAAAAATTCAAACAGTTGAGGTATAATAAGGAGAGATTATTTTTGCCGGCGCCTGTAGATGGCCGTTTCTGCTCCAATTCGGTCGACATAGCATCCGGGTTGTCTGCCTTGATCCATCGCAAGACCCAGGAGAGTGGAACGGGAGGTGGGCACCTTGCAAGGACGTTCATCGTTCCTCCAGCAAATATAGAGGGACCTCTCCCCACTTCGTGAAGCTGGCAGGCGTTGGCTTCCACCGGTCGGATTCCAACGGCTGCCGTTTCACGCCTCATGTGTCGTCTAATGATTTCTACCTCGAAATAGGATACTAGACGGCCTTTTATCTCAAAAAAACATTTGAAATACGTTTTTGCGCTTTAAAGATTTGACATGCGACGAATCTAGGTCGTTAACATCTCTGCAATATTTTCTAGTTTGTTAACTTAAAATACACTGCTCATAAAAAAAGAAAAAACCGACCACTGGTTTTGCAGGAAAAAATGGCCAAATTTGGAAATGCATATTTTCTATGCCTTTTAAGTCACAGAACTGCGTTAAGTCTCATATTCCTGAAAATTGTACGTTGAACAAGTTGGCTTTATTAAATATTTTCCTAGCTTCAGTCATTCATCAATAAATTCCAAAATTCTGTAACATGCCAATTTTTACACTTTTTACGAATACTTCAGATTGAGCTGTGGTGCCAGGAAATCGTCTTGGAGCGACGCCGTTTAGCAATCGATCGGATGTTTTAACATGCTTTCAATAGATCATCTTCCACTTTGGCCGATTTCTCAACCGTTTTCAAGTTGTTCGCAATTTTTGGGTAAAAACCGTGGACTTTGACGAGCTCATGGAAAAAACCGATCACTCTCCCTCCCTATATTCAAGAATGCATAAATTTTGAACCGTCATGTTTTCGTAAATTGTATGGTCTACAACTTTTGTTTCTAGAACATTTTCAAAAAGTCACTAGGGAAATGACAATTCTCATTTTTTCTTACTTTGCGGAATGCTTCTGCTGTCTATAACCACTTGCTTACCTTATAATGGAAATGCAACTTTTCCTTCGCAAGTGTTGTGTGGCAGTTTGTCTTCGAATGACATATTGAAACAATAAATTTATGTGGTCAAATAGGGAGAGAGAGAGTGATCTTTTTTTTCAAGAATAAGTTAAAAACCACGTTTTTTGACCAAAAATCGCGAATAATTCGAAAACGGTTGAGAAATTGGGCAAATTGGAAGATGACCTAATGAAAGCTTATTAAAACTTACTATCGATTGCTAAAGGGCGTCGCTAAAAGATGTTTCGACGTTGGCTCGACAGCTCAATTTGAAGTTTTCGTAAAAAGTCCAAAAATTGGCATGTTCCAGAATTTTGGAATTTATTGATGAATGACTGAAGCTAGGAAAATATTTAAAAAAGCCAACTTATTCAGCGTACAATTTTCAGGAAAATGAGACCTAACGCGGTCTGTGATTTAAAATGTATAGAAAATATGCAGGTATCATGTAAAAACGCATATCTACCCCCTGCTATAAAAAATCACGTAAATTTCGCTATTATATATTGTCAAGAAGGTTGAATAATATAAAAACTAACTAACTGCTATATAAACTATCCTTACCGTTTTAATCTGTTAGACCTGTTCCGTCATCATCACTAAATAACCAAGCTCCAGGTTCATTATTCCACAGATTCTAGAAGGGATCTGACTAAAAATAATCTACCTAATTTTCTCAAATCGCTTTATCTTTTTGCTTTGCCTATTTGATGAAATTTAATTGTACATTTCAAAATACTCGTTCCATTGAATTTAATTTTTTTTTAATAGGGAATCAATAACCTGGGCTAGATAAAAATCAATAAAACAGAAAGGAATAAAAAACAATAATTTTGTAATTTTGGTCTTATTGTTTTACTTTGTGTATTTAGTAGATTCTGGTCCATCTATTTTTCTCCCATATGGAGATGTAAGGATTTGTTCCTTTAGTACTTTCGTCTATTGTGTCATTCTATTCTCCAGTTTTCTCTACCGGATAATAGTTAGGCCTTTTACCACTTTTTACACCTTAAAAAAGGGACACGGCTGACAAAAAACTCACAGGCCAACCAAGAAGTGAGAAGCCGTCAGATCAAAAAGAGAAGCGACTATAGGCAGAACAAAATGGCCAGAAACGACCAAACTGCAATTACAATTTTTTTTTAAATCACGGCGGTCGTGTCCACTTAATGTCAGTTACGCAAATAAAATTAATTTCACAATTTTAATTGTACTACAATTCAAGAATTTATTGTTGGCTTTACAAGGGTAAAAATTCCTTCAATTTGTAATTGTTGGTTGGTCCGCTTATCCTCAGATCTCTTCCACAGACCTAAAGAGGAAATCTTACAATTTTATAACGAATAGACATACGATGTTTGGATAGTTTTAAGATTTAAAACGATTGTAGCTGAAAGACTAATATAACTCAAATTGAATGTTACCCTTTTAATTATTCAAGCTTCATTATTATTAACAATTATTATCCATCTCGTCTATTTTTTAAAATAAATCAATTTCTGTACGTTCATAATTGTCAAGAATTAATTTTTTGTTTATTGCAACTTCTTGCTTTCAGTTTGCCATTTGTGTTATTGGTTTCCTTTGTTGTTCGTTTGAAGTTATTATTATTAGGTATCGTTCTCAAATGTTTTTCTAAAATCTCAATTGTTTGTAGATCACCCGTATATTGAAAATTTATAATCCGACTGGCAATCGCAAGTGTAACGTCATTATGAAATTAATTATTAACCTGCCCCCGAGGCGAGGATTGGCTTTACAATGTTTTTAACCCCGGGTTGTACGCCCTGAAGCTAGTGGGGTTGTTTTAAGCTTTTTCTTTGTTAAAGCCCTTTGCCGATCCAATTTACTTAATCTATTGATGCCGATATGTCAAACGTTATAATTAAATATTCGCCTAACGAGGATTCGTACTATGTTGTAATTAACCTCTGTCATTGTGAGAGCGATAATGACAATAATCGCTCGATCCTCTGTGGACGGGGAATTAGTACTTTTTAATACGATTAGACGACGTTTCCATAGGAACGTTCTTGAGACGGAACTTCTAGAAATAGTGCAGACGTTGCCTTGGATATTTATACGCGCATAGTACGAGCCGGCCTATCAATGACCACACTCAAAGTCAATAATTAACTTCCTGTTCTTTAATCGCGTCGATAAGCAGTGATTTATGGCCAGTAGGTTAGAATAGGATTTAGAGTCAGTTATAACCCCTTCCAATTTTTTTTTGCTCATTTGAGGAAGTAATTTTTTTAAAAGAAAAGATTTATTTATAATCGATTTTGTACGTGACAGCTTCGAAAAGGTGTAATTTGTCTTATCGGGACATGTGAGTACATATTCAATTAGTTCTATTATGGGCGATTTAGTTATATGTGTCTAGAAACGAGTAAGCTCACGTTACTTTTCTTATCGTCGTATTATAAACTACAATATCTATTACGTCGTTCTAAGTACGTTTTAACGATTAGACCCTCATGCGTAAGTAAATAAATTATTTAGATCCATTATATTTAGTGGCCGATTGGCTAAATTACTTCCCTCAACTAATCAATCCCTTTATGCAAGTTTTTGGTCGAAATGAAAAAAGCTAGGGATTCGAACCCACGACCTGAGGCTAAATACGCCGCTGTTCTACCACTTGAGCTATCGTGACTTTGATCCACTCGGACACCAACTCCACATCTCATCCTACAACCTTTCGAATTTTCCCTCCTTTTTACCATTTTTCAAATGTCGTGTAATCAGGATTCGATTCTCGGCGACATATGAAGTGGCCACGGCGAACTGTTAGCGAAGTTATAGATTATGAGTTAGGTTCGAATCCCGCTCGTGCACTAGCTTTTTCATTTAGACCAAAAACTTCCATAAAGGGATTGATTAGTTGAGGGAAATTATATAGATTTACATTTCTAAAATTACGTTTATTGTATGATTTCCGACTAAAAATTTTCCTCCCTTTATTCATATAGATCTGTAGCACTTTAATAAATAAATTTTTTGCTTCAATTTAAAAATCTATATGTATTTTGCCGTTTGACGGAGTAGCGTTGAGTGAGTCCTGGGTTTCGTAGAATTTATGACAGTTTACTATTATTTGATTGTTTTCTAGTAAATTATTGTAATATTATTTTTTAGATTATTAGAAAAATTTAATTTTTATGTGTTGGAAAAGGTTCACAAATCGGCTGCTCGTTTCAAACCTGTGAGGGAGAGTGAGAAACAGGACATTTATTCCATTTCAAGATTTTATAGTTTTTCTAGTAATTAAAATTGTAACAATCGTTATTGCCACTTCGAGTTTCGATGTATGCGGTTAAAAAATACGATACCGTAGTCTTAATCAATTGTTCTAATATCTCGATATCAAATATGAAAGCTGTAGAAACACCAAACATATAGAATAATATCGAAAAGTAGTAGTTTCAACAATTTTTAGGCTTTACGTGTACCGGAGGGAGTTGCGACTTCTACTTTACTCAATAATTTTCATATTAGAATTTTTATTAAGTAAAAAAAAAACTAATTTTAGAAAACTACTACTGTACATATATAATAAAAACAAGCATATAAATTATATTTGTCATCAATCTTTAACTTTGTTATTTTTATTTGTGTTTTAAATGAATCCTGGTACAATTTTGATTTTAATAATATAAATATTTCTTAATCCATTTAATTTAATGGTCTGATTGACCAAATTACTTCTTTCAATTAATTAATCTTTTTATGAAAGGTTTAGGTTGAAATGTAAAAGCTAATGCCACGAGCGAGATTCGAACCCAAGAACTTCGGCTAAATAAGCCGCTGTAATGAATGTTTTGTGTATTTGTAATTCAACGAAATGGAATTAATCACCTAAATGGTTATTTTATGTTCTCTGCCGTTATTTTGATATTAAAAAAGTATCATATCAAATCACCGGATGAATGAAATGCAAACTTCGATAAATATAAAAATGTGAAGACTTCCCAAATGATTTTTATTTTGCGATTTTTAAAATTTAAATGCTACAAAATAAAATACGCTTTATCACATTCATACTATTCTAACGATTGGTATTTATATTAATTTTAATAGTAATCCAATTAATTAAGGTTTTTAGTTGAGATAAAAAAAAGTCAGTGTCACGAGCGGGATTCGAACCACGATCTTCCGCTAGATACGCGGCTGCTCTACCACCTGCGCTATCGTGACTTGTTCCACTCGGACACCAACTTCCCATCTCAATCTACCTATCGAATTTTTCCTCCTTTTTGCCATTATTCAAACCAAAGAGGGAAAATTCAAAAGAGAGGGGGGTTGAGATGGGGCGTTGATGTCCTGAGTGGATAGAAGTCACGAAAGCTCTAGTGGTAGAACAGCGGCGTATTTAGCCGAAGGTCATGGGTTCGAATCTCGCTCGTGGCATAGCTTTTTCATTTCAACCAAAACCTTACATAAAAAATATTTCTTAATGTTCACTAAAATTGTGCAATATTGATTTCTTATTTTATTTACGAGTTTGTGATATAGCGTATTTATTATTTAAAGAATTATTATTAATTTGAAATTATATAGTCTATTGTTTATTTTGCAATTAAAAATTGTTTCAAAACCTCGTTCAATCTGTTCTTAAAATTCGGTTGCTTTGATAGATGTTCATATGTATTTTTACATTTACAAACTCATTGCTGTTGGTTTAGTTTTTATGTGAATTTGAAAAAAAAATTTAAATGTCAATTGGCTGATAAGTTAGATGCGAATTTAAACTTGGCTCAGTACCGAGAACAGAGTGAAAAACTTCCGGGTATGCGTTTTTGGTCGCATGTAACGACACACTTTTCCGTACCCGTTGATGATGATTTGATGGAACTAATTGAAACGCATTTTCAATCTATACGTTGAAATTGTACTCGTAGATAAGCGGCGTGGTTTTTAAAAGCGATCGCAGGGATTTGGATATAGTTTATTTTCGTCCTCACTTCGCATACGTATGTAAAAGTGGGGCAAACGGCCAAAATATTAATTCGTTCGGATGAGATCATGTTTGTTACCAAACAAACTCTCAAGGTTGAGAAAACTTCCAAAATATTCCACGACAAGTGAAAATCATTAAAGAAAAAATATCAGTGCTAAAATAGAATAATGAAAAACACCCTTATATTATTATTTGTTTGTCGGTTTTCTCCCTGGGCTCTACAAGTGTTTACAATCTGAACAGACACTTGTAGATTGTGGGCTACCTGAAATTCATTAAACGCTGTTTCTGTTTCATTTACGTTTTTTCGTCGGCTTCATTAAATCGAAAGGGAAATTCTAGGAATTTACATTAAACAGTTTAATAGTTGTTTAATATCCATCTGACACAGTGTCGTTGGAAGATTTCGGCATCGGCAATTGATTTGGTCCGGCCTCAAGTCTCTGATTAGGAAACTAGCCTAAATGGGAGTGACTGATGTCTAGTCAGTGATTCCATACGCCATTTAACCTCATTTGATCTCCTCCCTTCATCGTATCATCATTAATGACAGCCCTTTCCAGAAGCTTTTTGCTCCCTCGGGGCCGGCAACAATTTGCATCAGCCCTCGGATGTAATTACATTGTCGTTTGTTTCTATTGTCTTACCTTCTTTTGTGCAAGATAAATTTTTTCTTGTTCCTTTAATTTAGTTTGTATATAGTAAGTTTTTCACAGAAGGTTTGTCTCACAGTGCGCCTACCATTAATAAGGAAGATCAGGGGAATATTTTTATTTAGGGCTTGATTTATCAGGTTTTCAATTAATTATACTTTTTATCTAAGGTCTTGGTTGAGATGAAAAATCAGTATCTCGAGCGGGATTCGAACCCACGACCTTCGGCTCGACACATTGCTGCTCTAACCACTTGAGTTATCGTGTCACTTGCTTTTTCATCTCAACCAAGACCTTAGATAAAAAGTATAATTAATTCGATCAATTATAACTGCCAAACATATACGGATTAAAATATTTTCATTTATAGAATAATTGATTTATTGACTCAACTCTTTGTAAATATTCCAATTAATTATTCTTTTTATCCAAGGTTTTTGGTTGAGATGAAAAATCAGTATCTCGAGCGGGATTCGAACCCACCACCTTCGGCTAGTTCGAGAAGTTGTGTCGGAGGGAATCGAAGTCACAATAGCTCAAGTGGGTAGAGTAGCGGCGTATTAGCCGAAGGTCTCGTGTTCGAATCCAGCACGTGTCTCTAATTTTTCATCTCAACCAAAAACTTTCGCTAAAAAGAATAATTAATTGGAATAATTAATATGGTCAATTATGACCACTAAGCAAATATGTATTAATTTTGAAAATCTATTCCAGTTTATAAGCGCGAATCTATATTAGTACAAGGTTTTACAGTAATTAATTTTCTTGTAGGCTCTTTAAATTATGATTATTTTTTAAATTTTTATATTGCCTTTGCTTTTACGGCATATCTTTTACTTTTTATAATTATATTTCAACCTTTTTTCCAAACCAAATTAGATTATTCCATAAGCTTAATTGGTATTAGAGAAAAAAATATCAAAAAAAGATGAAAATAATTAGACTAGGAAACCATTAATAACCTATGTATTAAGTCAAGATTTTTTAAAGGTATTCTGGTGGTAAATGCAACGAAAATTCCAGGTATTTTTAAACAAATGTAATAACAATATTTGAAAAATTTTGTTCCTCCCAGAACTCCTCCCCAGAACTCCTCAGGTTTTTGAGACGATGAACTTCTCGATGTGTTTTCTGCATTTGCTTCAAAACACAAGATGAATAAGATCGAATTTTATGACAAAACGACACGGACTTAATTTTTAAACCCAATATGTGCTAGTATGTATGCTTAACATATAAATGAGAATAATGTATATAATGTATTTTTATAGGTTTGACAAGTTTTTAGGCTAAGACATAATTAAATAATAAAAAAAACGTCATTACGTGTTATATAATTTTTTTAACATACAGGTCGTCTGGGAAAAAGAGAAGAAAATATAATTGATATTGGCCCGCGAGTTGATGAACTGCTGACAGCAGATTGATCAAAATTGATCATTTCTGAGGATAGTCGTTCACGACAATATCCCTTTCTTCAGCAGAGGTCTTTTATTGCTGGGCATTTCCACTATAAAAATTTATTAAATTTAATTTTTTACTGAGTTTACGTTTGCTCTTTGTATTGTATTAAAACTAATGTAAATTATCGTGATAAAAAAGTGGACGTGGCTAAGTTAGTTGACTTTGTTGGCTGGGCGTGCAGTTAACAGTTCTGAACTCCTAATCAAAACTAAATTGATTTTCATAATTGCACGTGTTTAATTATAGAATGAAGAAAATAGACCATTCGATATATATATTCTAGCATTGAGAACATATCGTTTTGAATAAATATTTCATCAATATTTAACCTGATCGGATTAACCGCTGAGAATAATTTTATTTTATATAATATATTTTATATATATTTTAATAATATTTTTTTTTATAATATATTTTAATATATTTTAAAGCTCTACATTGAACACGAAAAAAGGTAATCTCAACTTTCCGCATGTATTGTTTGTTAACGTTTTATTTTTTATTTTTAGCTTGAATTCTATTGTCTAATGACGTCATATTGTATTTGGCTGGGATTGGTCAATGTTTTTTAGTCCGGTTAGAAAACGTAATCTAATAAAAGTAAATATAAAGTGTATTAATTATTAATAATGTATTAGTAAAATGTAATTAACCTTTCAATATACATGAAGAAATATAAAAAAGTTTTTTTTTAATAGTGATTGCGACTACTGATGATAAATGATGAATGATTGATAAAATTACAATCCCACGTGCAGCACCCACACCGCCACCCACGCCGATCCGAATGGGATTCAACCTTTTACAGATTTATATAAAATTAGAGCCAATTTTAATGGTGATAAAAAAATGTGTCACGCATATGTTATATAATGTATAAATATGTAAGTTTCATTAATTTTTTTCAACCATGTTCTTCCTTATCCTGCAAGGAAAACCTGGCCATTTGCATGAGTTATGGTTCTTGAGCAATTCAAAGGATTAATAAACCGGCTGATAAAATCGTGATGATATGCCAGTTTGCATGTGCAATATAAATCAATATAAATTCCACAGTTATAATTGGGCCCCGTATTCTCTTATATATTTGAATTTAAATTTTATAGTAAACGATAGGTACCTTTATTTGTTAATTGTAGTTTAAGTTTTCTTCCCTCGGCAATTGTATTATTAAAAGACATCTTCGGTTTATTTTCACCGTTTTTATTTCGTTGCACGTTACCCAGGTTTGCGGTGTCTGATGAATTTATAATCTGTCATCTTAATTTCTTGGAAAACCTTGTGTTATATTTGCACCTCATGATCAATATATTACAACGAACTGAACAAATTGAACATTGCTCGTCGATTTTATTATTTTGATGCCATTTCCGTATTGGGGAAAAAACTACTTTCAACATAAAACGCTGATGTTTTTGTTTTAAACGGACTTAGGGCCAGGAAAAAGTAGAATTTGTCTGACGTTATAAAATTGATCTGCTTTAAAAGTTATTTTATTTCATAAACTTGTAAAAAATAAGCGTAAAAACAATGTAGATCGACTAAACGATTAATTTCCTGCCATTTTAGTACCCTAGAATTACCATGAATTCTAACAGGCTGTAAAAAAAATCATATGCCGGTGGTAAATTATGAACTCGTGTAGTAAATGAAACTTCACCAATATTCGGAGGTGGTAAAAGTTGTGTTGAAGGTTGCTTGGACAGGAATAAAAAGATTTGGTTAATTAATGTTACAATATTAATTTTTAAAATCTAAAACATGTTGTACACAACTTTCGGTAAATTTTTGAATTTTCTTTTTTTCTCATACCGTGTAATTTAGTAATTTTTTATATTCTCTAGGGGGCGTTTATAATGAATAAATTTATTGAATTTTTTCCCGGAAAATCTTCGCAGTTTCAACCAGCATGATGAAAACCTGGAACTTGACTTTTTAAGCTTTGGTTGGAATTAAATCGTTCAGCAGATAGAAACTGAAGCAGAAAAGACACAAAATGTAAAAAATATAAACGAAAACGTGCAGTAAGTTTGTTATGAATAATAAGCTAACCGAATAACCTTCGCAATAATAAATTATCCCCTGTTCCGCTTTTTAGGGAAATTGGGAATTTTTTATTGCATATAGCCTGCTAGGTCTTTCTTTATTCCTGCACGTTCGCCCAAAGGGCTCTTTTAGGAGCGATCTTTTCTTGGCCAATTGGCTCTGCCTAGCGGTCTTTTCTGCTCCCCCGGAATGCTTAAGCGTGTCCAGGATGGACCTCTTGGTGGTATCCGGTCTAGACGTGGGAGCGGAAATTATTGTAATAGGAAATTATTATATAGCCTTCTTTGTTTATACTGTTCCTGAAGCCGTTGCCGGCTCTTTACAGTTTATTTGGCTTACATTTTTTGTGTTGCTTTTTTATTATAGACGGAAGCTAGAAGTATATAGCCGTCAATTGTATAAGTCGTTATTGTATATAGCCGTCAAAAAATGGTTTTGGATGAGTGAGTGTATTTATTAGAGTGAATGGGGACGGGCTGATGGTGAAATAGCATTCCCATCGCCCCTCGAGCTGTGTACGTGACTTGGGTCGATGGAAAAAGTACCCCATTGACCCCAATTAGAGTAGTTGGTTATTATATTCAGGTTGGAGGAATATTGAGTACTTCATCTATTAAATATAATAAATGCAACGTATATAGGTGGGAATGTATTTATTTTTGATTAATTGGAGATCGTGAGATACGGTCTGGTGTGACGTATGTTTAAAAAACATTTCCTGTAACGTGCCAACGTTTCAATCTTTATTGAGATCATCTTCAGGGCCTGTGATTTACAAACATTGTTTAAATTATAAATACCACACACGTATTATTTGTGTGAATGCGTATTGAATGTGTGTTGTTATATTTCGCATGCACTCGGGGCTGAAATGACAAAGCTGTCGGAGACCCTAGAAAACAAAAATAATAAAAATAAAGTAAATAAATAAATGGTCAATTAAAGAAGACAAACGGACGAAAGGAACGGACCCGGTTGATATATATTGCCATTTTCACAAAGCGAAACCTAATAAAACGTATGATGTTAGGTTATATTATTAATTATTCCTTTTGAAAATATCTGTAAAGTGGTGAAATGTATTGCTTCAGACTTAGGTTTGACGGCTATATTGAAACTCCTAAGTAATTAGTGACAGTGCAATGCATTATTACGTTGAAAGGCCTCCCTACTAATTACATTAAACTTACTCGAGGGGTGACGATTTTAATGTGGATTTATGTTTGTAGTGTACACTACGCTCGAAAGAGCTTTTTACACTTGTCAAAGCTGTTTCCACGAGAAACTCTACTGTGTTTATTCTGTTATAAAATGTTCGTTAAAAACAATAAAAACAATTCCTTTGGTATAGAAAAAAAAGAACACTTGTGGTATCCTAATTTAACATAGTCGTATTGAAATCGGTGGAAATAACGACAGTCAGACGGCGCGACGACAAGCAGGGAGATGCTACCTTCAGTATACCTGCGATCAAATTAGTTTAATTGTACCTATTAAACTTTTGACCCTATCATCTCTAACAATAATTGTGATATCGAAATCATTTGCGGTTGTGTTTTTTCTCATTTTCTTTCTTATTTTACATTTCTCCTTTTTGTGCAAGAATAGGAATAGGACCGAAGGTAATTGCACTATGCACAAAGGTGTAATTAGGCAGTCTGATTATCGCAGTTTTATCTTTTAAGCATTTAATTGTGTCTTTATATATTCATAGATCGTCTTAGAAACTCCAGCTGGCATCAAATAGAAGCTGAGATCTGAAAAATTTATCGCGAGCTTACTTCGTGAAAAAACTGTTAAGGATGGATAAGTACAAACACAAAAGCGGTTTAAAAGTTATATTTCTTTTGTTATTTTTTTGTAAATAATGGTTCTACTCACAGAAATTCTGTGAGAAGAACCATCATTTACAAAAGTGAATCTACATACTCACACCATTTCTATTTCTATTACTTTTGTTATAGATCAACCGAGAATTAAAATTTATAATTGAATTTATTGGCAAAAAGGTGTAAAATATGGTTTTTTGAAAATTTAATATAATACAATAGGTTATATTTACAAGGAGCGAGGTAGAAGTAATTATAAGTATGAATTATAGGTAGGTTTATGTTTTTGAAAGGGATTATAAAAGTGATATATGTTTTTTAATTGTGTCGAAACGCAATTTGTAAATATTTCACGTGTATTCTTTGAATGTTTGGGCATTTACTATTTAGAACCTTTCGGGAAATAATTATTCGTAAATTTTAATACTTTCATTGGATGAAAGAAGTTTTCAGAGGAAAATCTTCCAGCAGTTAAGGTCTTTTACCATAAAAAATACATTTCTGTACAAATAGTTGAAGATAAGGCAGGGATTGGCTATTGTAAATGTTGTGCTGTCTTTTTCTATGATTTTGAAAATGGCAGTCGAGCGTTTTTTTGTTTTTTCTATTTTTCTTTAGTAGTTATGAAGATTTCGCCCTTTGGACTGTAACGAGTATAATGAGGCCTGTACATAACCCTTCATTTTACTCGATATCTTTTTGATCTGAAGAGCGTGGTTGCCCTTTTGTGGAAAATGGAGAAGTAATTGGTTCATTTGGACTCGCGATTCCTTTCAGACGGTAGAAAGAATATATTCATATTTCATGTTAATACCTAACGTTGCCGACCCCAAAAGCTGACAAATCAAAGGGGCATTGCCGGGCCAATATGGGAAGTTTCTCTCACATCCATTATTATCCGCTCAGTATGACTACCTGCTGAAAGGTTTTTTCCCCTTTGTCCCCAAGGTATTAGGAATGAGAAATTTTCATCCTCGCTAATGATTCAGGTTCTTTGGGTTTGAAAGTCAACAGCCAATTACATTCACACCTTTTTTGGGTTGGGTTATTATTTAGCAAACCGAACCAAGAATCACCTTGTTTATTTAGATAAATTGATAAACTCATAGTTTCATACGTGCGCCGTTAAAAACTTTTTTTCTCCAACCCATATAAAGAGCTCATAAGGCATTAATTTGTCAAAAGCGATAAGGGAAAAATAGAAAAAATTGAGAAATATTACGTGTTTGACAGTTTAAAATATATACTTCATCGTATTTTCCTCATTAGACAGTGAATAAACATCATAAAATACTTTAATAAGTATAGTTAACTAAAATTTAAAATATACACATTTACTACAACATATTACCTATTGAATCTCAGCATATTAGAAATTTATGAGCAAAATGATAAAAGCGTTTCTTCCTCTTTACCATTCGACCCTGCCCATAATCATAATCATGATATAGCACAATAGATGTGTCAATAATTTATAGCTCTTTATCGTGTCGTCTCTTATAGAACCGTGGACTATATTTTTACCAGGGTTTATTGAGGAATATAGTTTTCAAGTTTCAATAAATCTGTTAAAATTTCGTCACCGGGGTTTGAAGGCATGCAAAAGAAAGCTTGAATATCAACTTGCAATGGGTTTTCAACCAATTTTATTACTGGGAGGCTAAATCCTGTAACAGAAATATGCTTCTTTACCGAATTTTTGTTCTGAAATAATTTCCAAAATTTTCATGATACGTTGATTGTACGATCAGTCCTGATTATGATCTACTTCTGGAATACCACTGAACAAAATTTATTGTGTAGGCTAAAAACCGTATTCTTATTTTGAAAATAAATTGCAATTTTTCAGATGATAAAAAGGCAAGAAAGTGAGATTTTTAACTGAATGTCGTTAGGTTTATAGGCTTCCCTTTGGTTTAACAAAGTCAATAATCTGCCTAGGAACCTATTCGAACTTGTAATCTTACCACTTTCATGAACTAATAAAACAGTTAATAATGCCTTTTACTAACTTTTTAATCATTGACTTTAATTATTTTCCATGTATAATGCCCAGGAAACAAGGTAAAACAAATGTTAACAGCTAGACGCGAGTTATTAAATTTGAAGAAATTTCCTTCAGATGTTAATTGTGTGTAATGTGTCCAATATGGAAGTTATAGTTTGTATAAATCATATACATTACATTGAAATAAAGTAAAATTATATTTAACAAAAAAATATATATGTAATACAGTTGTAAAATAAAAAAATATAATATAAAACCAATAACATTTACCTTTTGATAAAACTTTGATTTGATACTTTCTGAACAATAAATGTTATTTATTTATTTTTTTCAAGCTTGAAGAAATTAATATTGTAGTAAAATCTATCGTTAAACATATACAATTATTTTAAATCGATCAATCAGTGTTAATATTAATAACTTCTGTGTATTTGTTTGTTGTGCAGTTAAACTTTTAACGTTAATTTCACAAAGCCCGCTATTTCTCTCCACCATGGAGTCGAATAGAAAAGATAGACCTAGTGTAAGAGGATGTAGGGATAGTTATAGTTTATATAAATCATATATGTGTCTCGTATGGATGAAAATATTTTAATTAAAAAATAAATATTAATGAATTTCATAGTTATTTAAAAATGTAAGAAGTAGAGTGTATGTAAAACTGAAAGTGTAGGTTGCTAAAATGAATATAGTCAATTTAATATCTTTGATAACTAGATATTTAGATGATTTTTTTACAAACGTTTGTTCTATTCTATATTTCTTTTATACAGTATAATACTGAGAGGTGATGTACCTTAAAAAGGTCAACAGCAAAGAATGCGATTTGCCCAATTAATGTAATAATACAGCTATTACAAATATCTTTAACTTTGTTATATCAAAATAATTTTTTTACGATGATATAAAAATATGGTAAAAATAGTATTTGTTTCTTTAGAAATAAATATTCTCTTGGTTGTTATCAGGGATGTGATCAAAGAAAATATTTTTAATTTTAAATCTTCGCCTAGCATTCTGAACTTTATTATACCTTCTTCATGGCTCTGAAAGGATATATTATACATTTTAATTTTGGCCAATTTAACATCAAATATATAACAGAACAAGAAAAACCTTTTGCACTTACTTATTTTTAAGTCAAAAG
Source organism: Cimex lectularius (assembly GCF_000648675.2). Taxonomy (NCBI): domain Eukaryota; kingdom Metazoa; phylum Arthropoda; class Insecta; order Hemiptera; family Cimicidae; genus Cimex; species Cimex lectularius. Next base: position 528,547 of record NW_019392858.1, on the reverse strand, counting down.
TGTATAAACTTAAATTCTTTTATTTTCATGTTAACAGAAAATATTTTCACTTTTTTCTTCACCTTTTCATCTACGAAATTACTAGGCTAGTTTTATATAATATCACAGACAGTAAAAATAAAAACAATGACTAGTGTGAGGTTTTTCTCAGGTACGGTTTAGATCCTCTACAAGGAGGGAGCTTTTAACTAATTTTCTTTCTCTACAATCCAAATAAATAGTTGATAAATAAGAATATAAATACAATAAAATAAATAATTATATATATTTATATAAAGTTTACTAAAAACAATTAAGTCATCATGTATGGTCATAATTCAAAATCCCATTAGTAAGTGCAAAAATGTGGGTCTTGTTCTAATATGTATTTGATGTTAACTTCCGAAAGCTAGGGGAAGATATAAAATTTGCATAAGTTGGTCGATAAATCTACAAAACTTTAGAAGTAAAGTTCACAATATCTTACGAAACATCCATTACACTCGAGAACAGCGTCCATTACACACACACACACACACAAACGCACTTGATCAGGTTCTAAATGACAGAAGAAATCAGGGTTTTCTGGGCAAATGCATATAGTTTCACATTACCTAGCAGCTTAGTAAACTCCGGCCGTGTAAAAGTAAAAAAAAAAAACAACATTATTTTTGTTTTATTATCTGCAGATGTTTGTGGGTATTTTTTTGTTATCATCAGCCTACCAGCGATAGCCACAAACAGTATTTGTTTATGTTTAAAACAGTATTTATTCAGGTAGAAAAAAGTTCACAATAATTTACAAAATATTCCTTTACACTTGAGTAGCTACGTCGTACTGTGATTTAAAGACATATACTTACAGCGTAATTTTAATGTGAAAAAGTTATTAATTGGAATCAGAAACTAGGCGTTTCTGGGTAAATTAAAATATTTTTTAAAGTAATGTTTTAATGTTTTCTATATTTCTTTCCGAGCATAAGATATCGCCAGAATTGTGCCCGATTCTCCGGATAGTTTATCGTTACCTAGCAACATAGTTAACTTTTTATTCGTGTCGAAGATAAAGAAAACTATCTTTACTTGTTTTATTACCGGTCGATGTTTGTGGGCGAAAATAGTATTTCTTCCGGTAGGAAAACCTTAAGAAAAGTTCTTCATCTTACAAAAGATCCCTTTACACTTCAGTAGCTAAGTCGTATTATGAGAACAGAATAAGTCAGGGAATTTGAAATTCCGAGCTGTTCAGCGGGTCTGGAGGGACCACGAGATTTACTGCAATAATCGATTACTGAGATAAAGGCAAAGATTGGTCGGCGGGTGTGAAATACGAAATTCGTATGGGCCTGGCCCACCGCCAAGGAAGTGCAGGTAATGCAATCAGCAGTGGTCGCGGGGGAGAAGGATCCCCGATCCGTGGGCAGTGGCGTGGGCTAGGAAAGGGGTAACACGAGGATTGGGGCGGCACGTGGAGGACGGAGGGCGGCGAAGAGGGGTGAGTCGCCGGCAAGGCGCCACCCCCGCCGTCTCCAGCTCAACTCAGATCCGATCTACTGATTGTTCCATATATCCATACATTGGTTAGGGCCGGAAACCTCCCAACCAACATATTTCACTGCGGTTAATAACATGAAAATTTATTTGCACACCACCTCTGCCTCAAAGTTCGATGTTTTTTACGGCCCCACCTTTTTCTTTTTTTCAGTTGGGTTTTTATTATTCACTTCCTTCTGGAATTCAGGATGCGCTGTATTCACAGCTTCTGTCTATATAAATGCCGGATGCGTGTGAAACGTATAATATATGTGAACGAAATGAAATATATTTGCAAAAAGAAACAAAATCGACAAAAAAGTTTTTACTTTCCATGCTCCTTACATAACATAAAATCGTTCATTAGCCTTTATAGTATGCACTATATTATCTAATTGTCCTGATCTTGACAGGTTCCATTTCTCGGGTTATTTTAAATTGCGTCTTGTCCTAGAATAAAACTTTCAAGTCACTTAAGGTCTTCAATTAATTACGCAATCATATTCATACATATTTAGATACACACTTAATCGTACTAAGTTTCACTGAGGGAAAAGGACTCCTCTCTCTCTCTCTCTCTCTCTCTCTCTCTCTCTCTCTCTCTCTCTCTNCTCTCTCGCTCTCTCTCTCAAAATATACAAATGGACGTATGAATTGAAGATTATTGTGAGCACTGATTTATGTGTTTGAAATGATAATATAAATAATGAAGAAACGATTGACGACGTTCATTATGAGATAAGCTGTCGCTTTCAAGCTGAAAATCATATTGTATTGACATAATGTACAGCCTAATAAGATTTCCCAGGATGGTAAAAAAGGATATGCTTGAATTCGTATCTTGTATTACACTAAAAAAAAATAATTATCAATCTTGTTCTTATAACTTTAATAATGCAATTAATAGTTTTTAATTTTAAAAATTATAAAGTAATTAGATTTGGTTGATCATAAATGTAATTAACAGGTCATATAAATATATAAATGGGATTTGTTGAAGTTCGATAGCACTAAAGCACGTATTAATTATCAATCGTTAAATTATAAATTTAAATTAAATATGATGATGTTATTATTAAACGAGTGATTATATTATCTGATTAAACTTTTCTGTTTCAACCTATAGGAATTATTTTTTGTTTCATAGTTCATATAATAAATAATAAAGAACCTCATCAAAGACCATCGGAGAAAATTATTTCTTGATTGAGTCCTTCAAATTCGACAATTTTTGTAATTATTTCTTTTAAGTCAGTGACAAATACAAATTTGAAACGAAAAATTTCCTAAATGCAAAAAAATTACCTGTTTTTATACACTCAACGACAAAGAAAACAGACACAAGTATTTTTTTGTTTATTTCAAAATATATGTGTTTTATCGTTATATTAATTACAGTATATTTATTTTAATATAACGAATTAAGAAATTCATGAGTTTTAATAAAAAATATTTAGTTATGATGGCTTGAAAGAAAGTTGACCAAAACACCGGAAAATCATTTAGTGATAGATTAAAATGTAACTATCAATTCATTACCTTGTTTTGTTGTTAATAACGGGTATTACATCCTCTGTCCTCGTAGAAGGCCTTAAGTCTCCTAGGTTTTTCAACTAGGTTTTCGTCTAGTGAAACAGAATCCCATTCTTCGACAAGAGCGGTTTGAAGCTATTCAACGCTTGTTAGTGGCGGCGAACGATGTCTAACCCGTATCTTTATCCCGTCCCGCACGTGTTTTACAGGATTCACGTCAGGAGAATTTGCTGGTCATTTCATTGCGGTAACGGTCGACCAATACATGCATTAACACGAAGTTCTCTCTAATAAATGACCACCAGTTTCCAGAAGAACTTCTTCAATGTCCCTTAATGCAGCCAAAGATCCATTCTGTATGATAATCAGTTCAGTAGGGGCATGGACGTTGATTCTATCTCATACCGTAACGGCCTTCGAAAAGGCTGTGACTCATGCATGGTACATGCATTCTTTACTTCTTCTTTACAACCCGTCATCGGATTGCCACAAACCTAACCGGCACACATCTGTGAACAGAACAACCATCCCGTTGTTCAAACGTACAAGCGAGTTTGCGCTAGTCGCTGTTCTACTCGATACCTCTCCAATAACTGATACGGGAAGTCTAGAGACTAGACTATTTTCATGAAGCCTTCTGATGGCTGTTTTAGAGCTCACCAACATTACGGACCGATTGGAGTTAACTACCTATCAAGGAAGCCGTTAAGTGACGGTTCCGTAGTGCGTTAAGATCAATAAAACTTTCGTTTCTAGCCGTCGTTTATTGCGATCGACCTTCTCTTCGATCGAAACTTCCACTGGTCCTAAACCGCTGTAGACCATCGTGGAGCGCGCTACACCCAGGACTTGGGCTTTGTAACTGACTCCCGTCGTTGGCTAAAAGATCTGACCGGGCCAGATCTTCTCGACTTAAAAAATAAAAAAATAATTTTTTACTCAAATTTATTGTTTCATCAAAGAAACCATTAAAAAAAACCCAATTAAATCATTCGACAAGTTGGCTTTGGAAAGGTGAAATTGAACTGGTGTTCTTTATTTTTAATCTAAAGAGTGCAAAAGGATTAGTAACTCTTCATAAAGGTAAACAAAACGTTATTAATGTTGTGTTTGCGTTTTAAGTATACTATCTGTGTATATAGTTTTTATGGAAAATAAACAGATGAATACAAGTGTCCGGTTTTTGTTTTTGAACATAAAACCCTTTGAAAATAAAACAATTTCCTAATAATTATCTGTAAATATTTTTCTATGAATATTAGGTTTGTAATTTATATATTGCGAGTCTGTGATTCAAATGAAGATGAAGAAATAAACGAAAGGATTGCAAATTTCTATTTATCATCAAATAATCATTTTTCAATAAGAGCTGTTTACAAACATAAAATTGTATTTTAAAAGAGATAATGTGTGTAAATAAGTGTTTCTTTTTACAAGTGAACAAATAATGAATGTACGAACATTAAGTCGTTACGACACATAAGGATTTATCGCACTCGATTAACTATATGAAACCTTGTCAAGGAAAACACATTTGTTGTTGCATATCTGGTGGTGTGAATTGTCTTGATGTTTCATGTAATGCCACGTGCCCTCCCAAAGTTAAGGTAACATTCAGTTCTCATCACTACTATACTTTTTTCCTCTGGATTTTATATTTCATCAAGTCAGCACTAAAGAACCGGAAACGTCAAATTTCTTAACGGTTTACCAAATGATTCACCGCAGTCCAAGCAAATATCTGAAACCTTGTAAAAAAAGATACCCTCTGTAACCTATATTGTTTGATGATAATGGAGATAACGCATCTTTTTTCTCGCTAAAATGAAACATAAATAAAAACAAGTGTTTTTTTATGCTGATTATGAATGAAAATGAATTTACCATGCTAAATGGTAGGGTGGATAGTCATAATGTAACATAACACTACTTAACCGTAAACCGCGATTAATCTTACATTCCACTTTATATTGCGAGCTCTTTTAAATTAAAAGTGATGCAATTTTTCAACGGCTTTTATGTAGGTTTTAAAAGATAATATATCGTGTACGTATATTAATAAACACAATAATAGTACTAAAGAAAAAAAAAACGGTATGCGTTAAGAACATGGAAAATAAATACCATAAATTGATATATAATACAGAAAATAATCCTTTCTTATCCAAGGTAATTAGGAAGCTGTACTGAAAACGAATAAATACCAATATTTATTTATTTCTAATTATTCTTAAGGTATATAGGGGAGATTGGTTATAATGATATATAACATGTACATAAGGCCCAGCTAAAATAATGAGCTATTAAATTAAAGTAAATTACATTGAAATGAAGTAAAATTATATTTAACACACACACACACACACACACACACACACACACACACACACACACANATCAGTTTATGTTTTTTGATTTTAATTTAGTTAAAGGTACATTGTACACAACACACACAGTAAGTGTTTCTGTTTGTGCATGCACAAGAATTTTGGTTAATTTTTCCTTTTAGTATTTTTCTTATTCTTATTGTAAGCATTTTATAATTTGTGATTGGGAATTTATTTTAAAAAAATATAATTTGGGATTAAGCATTGATCTTTTTTTATAATTTGTATTACAATATATTTAGGTTAGAAGATAAATCTTTTTGTTCTATTTATTCATGATTCACTGAGCTACGATCCTCCGACTATAAAAAAGTCGAATAATCACCACAAACTAAAACGTATAATTGCAAATTCATGCTAAAAGAATATGATACCTAAATCAATACCAAGGAAAATATAGATAGGAAGAGCAAAATTCTGATGCAGAAGCAATAAAAATTTAGGGAATCCCAAATAAGTGACCGGAATGCAAGATTTCACAAAAAGATCACGAAAATATTTTTTAAAAAGTTGAAAAAATAAAACACGATTAAATTTACAATCTTGCAATTAATCCAGGAGGATAAAATAATTAATATAATGTATGAGAACTATTCGAATTGAAAAAGTTTAGGTCGCTCTTTTCTAAACCCAAAGAAAGTACTCTACAAATGGTAATCTTCATCAAGCCCATTCGATTTTATTCCAAAACGGCGAAAACAATTTGAAAATCGGTTCGGAAAATCGTTAGATATCGTTAATAAATTGTTGAAAATGCTGTTATTGGTCAATGTCTTGAATATTTATTTCAATTTTTAGTATATGTACCGCCGAAGCGAGTACAATATTTCAATTTTTAAAACACTGGATCACCTTTATTTGCAACGGTTCACAATTTTTGTACTTAATTTACGATGTATTGAAGTAAGGCGATTTTTTGTAGAAATTCTTCCTTCTTAGAATATTAAGGTAGAAGTAGATTAAGGATCTAGCCGAGAACGAACAGTCACACTATCTTATATCCTCCAAGTTTGTGGTGGAATTTAAATTTTCATAAACTTTTGTTTTTAAATATCTCCTTCCAGGAAAAAAAAAACTGCTTTTAAGTAGTATAAACCAAATAGAAAAAGCTAGCCAAATTTTTTTAACCGATTTTGATATAGTTTTCGCTGTCTCATCCAACCGAATGGACTTGAATAATTCTGCATACGAAAATTACGATATAGGTTATCATTTGCAAATCAATAAATCGTTTTTCAACTTTTTAAAGAAATCAGAAAAAATGGAAAGTAGAAATGTTACTAAGTGTAATATTTGAAAATAAAGTAAGTTCCTTTCATAGTAGGTGCTGATATGCATTTGAAAGAGTATATAATGTGATAATATGTTGATCAAAACTGTAACCGTTTCAAATGTTTATGAATGAAACGTGAGTAAAACAAAATAATTCAACTTGTTTGCAAAAGCACAATACTGGTTTCTGTGCTCAGTTGTATATAAATTCATTGAAAAATTTCAACGTTTAATTTGCAAATAAATATAGAATTGTTCCTCGTTTTGGTTGATTTGTTGAGTGGCATATACTGACAATCCATATATGTATTTAGTAGTCATAATTGACCGTATTAATTGTTAAAATCAATTATAGTTCAATTATTTCTATAGTTTATATTATTATCCCGCTCGTGACGCTGTTCTTCATCTCGACCAAGACCGTAGATAAAAAAAAATGTTTTCATGGAGTCTTATGCTTTTATTTCATAAACACCTTGTAGATTTTTGATGAACTCCGATTATCCTTTTTTATTTAGAGAGGTTAGAGATCTATTATTGCTAAAGACTTAAATAACCTAACCATCCCTAAAGACTTATAAAATGATGGTTGTTTATTGCCATATTTCTATAAATATCGTAAGTTTAGTAATTTTGCAAATATGGAGAATTTTTAAAAGGAAATTTATGTTTTTGTTTCTTAACAAGTCATTATTTTATGTATTATTTGCTTCGAAATGGAAAATACTGCGATAAAAAGTTACTTACATCCAGAGTTTGTTTTGACTTAATTTTGATGAAATAATATAGTTTTTTCTCTCGCCATATCATGACGATTGTACTACTTACTTCCTCTCAAGTTTCAATCAGAGGTGTTGAAAGTACAGAGTGAGAAAGAGAGAGCTAATGCTTTAATTTTATTCCAGACTGTCTTTTTGTCTTGAGATAAGATTTAATTACACAAAATGTTGAAACTGGGCGTATTTTATTGGTGCGCAGGTCCTCGTACATTGGAAAGTTTCGAAGTTAATCTTATCAACCAAGATTGTTACATATCCTCACATTTTTGTTTTTATCCCGACCTCTGTTATACGCTTTGAGAATATTGATATTTACATCCTGTCACTATTTTAGGTAAAGTCAATTATTCATTTTTTTTGTGTATATTTCATTCCCCCTCGGCTGCATTCTCATTATGCAGTGTATAAAAGTATTTTTAACATTGCTACAATCAATAAGACCTAAAATGCAAAAATGTTTGGTGCTTTTAACCTCTCTATATAAGATTTTCTTGCACTCCAAGATTAAAGAGGTTGCCTTCAGTTTGTTTCACTCTAAGATCATTAATGTTGCCTTTGAAGATTATTCAATATAATTTGAATTATGATCAAATAGTTTTGATAATCACATCAATATATTTTTTATTGTTTTGAAATCATTAAGGAGCGTTTATTTCGCTCTATGTCAGTCTTTGTTTTCTTACGGTCCCTTAGAATGAGAATGGGGTACACTAGTAATTATATATTGCGTCAGTTCAATGTTGCATATAGAACACCTAAAAATAATATTAATAAGCCATCGCGTTAAAGTACTCAATGTTCAAAGAAGTAAAGGCACATACAATGTTACGCAATTATTCATATCATAAGTAGTGATTCATTTCTTTTATGTTGGTAAATGTGAAAATTACTTTTATCATGATTATAATACAAACATTTTTTATGAAGTCTAATATTAAAATACCTCATTATGTCACGTACTTACATGAAAGACTTGCTGAAATGATAACACTTAACGCCGCTAAAAAAATTTCTGTTCAACTCGATTTTAATGATTTAAATAAAATAAAACAATCATATTCAAAGCTTAACGTTAACAAACTTTCTCTAGATTTGAGACAATAATTTTCATAATCAAGCATACATACTAATATATGTAAGATACAACTATTAAAAGTATGAAACAGAAATTACAGATATTAAATGTATTGTTATCACTTCGGTTAAACGTAACCTAAAGAATTATTTAAATATAATCAAAAGAAAATCAGGTATAATAAAAAAACGAGTTTAGTCATGTATTACAGTACCTCATTTTGTTAGTAAGTGGCCTGAGATTATAATGTATTTCTTTATTTATATAACATATCTAGTCTTATAAGGAAGCTTATTAGAGGACAGGCTAAACAATAGAAAATTGTAAAAATTTCAATCTATTGTTTATTATTATAGTATTATTAGAAATGTACTGCTGTCCTATATCCGTCCTCCATCGACCCTCTCGACGTGCCCTTCGGATAGACACCACCAGCTGGAGAGTCTGGCAAAACGATGGTTGTTGTTTAGGTACCCGAACTTCATAGGTCTGGAGGATAATGAAAAGCTAGAACGTCCCAACCTCCGAACTTAACCTTCCCAATCCGGCCCTCTGACGTTAAAAATTCAATAAAAACACATGATAAAAGAACGCAGCAGCGTCGGTGTGCCGGATCGACAAAGAAGGTCTTAAATATCAAGGTATGCGACACAAGGACACTGACTTTTGTGCCACAGCCCGCATATGTTACGATAATCGCGCAACGAGTATCTGGTCCCATCTGGTCCCCTGTTCCAATCGTTTGTTGAGGGTGAATGTATTTATTGGCGTGAATGTGAAATTTGAGAGGGCCGATATATTAAGTACCCATCGACTCGCAATTAGGTTAGTTATCACGCGATAGAGGAATATTGAGTACTCCATCTCAATGAGAGAATGGCAAGTAAATAGGAAAGAATGTATTTAAGAGTGAGTAATAGTGTGAATGAGATACTGCTTGCGTTAGCTGCTGAAATGACCTAGTTGCTGACAGCACTCGAGCCCAACCTAGGTGGCTGGATGGACAATACCGAGGTCTGATCCCGGACTGCCAACACCCGGGGTGTACACGCGTGTATATACATACACATCTGTAATACAAAACGGTTGTTATTTAAGTACCCGGACATTCTGGAGAAATATTTAGCTGTGGGTGTTTTGTTAACGAAGTTGCCATTTATGGAATATAGCGATTTACGAAAGTTGATTGTCTGAGGTTTGGTAGCATTATTGAAGCAAAAAGCCCACAATTATGACGTAAATGTCTGGAAAAGGAACGAAGCCCGGAAAATTAGGCTTTTTTGAACGTTTTCACGCGAAATCCGCTTCGAATACGACTTACCGCGAGTGGGAAGAAAAGCGTAGGTGATCTACGGGGGTTGTGGTTTTGAAGATCTATTTCCCTCATGTGAACGGCCTTAAATTGAGCAGCCTTGATCATGATTTAATCTCCAAGACTTGAAACCGCTTGTTCAACTTGGTAATTGTTAACGTCTGAGCAACTTAAAACGTTCATATAAGGTGTAATCTAGTTTAATAACAATACGTTGTTTCGTTCTGCGCGGAAATACATTAACTTGCGGGCGCGAATCTTCTCTCTCTGTTCTATTTATGTATCTATTTAATTTTATATATAATAAAGGCAAAGAATACACCACTGAATTAATTTGAGAACATAAGAATAATTAACAAATAACGTAAGAACTTTCCACAGAAATCACCCAAACATTGAAGATGGCGAAATGCCGAAACACTAATGAAATAGCAAAAACCAGCGAGAATAGGCAATGAAAAGTAACTATCAAACAGTATGAAAGAATAAGTTTAATAAAGAAAATTTTATTTAATAAAATAACCTAGGCTGAATTTACTGATTGTAAATTGTAATTCGGCAACAAATCTATTATCGATAGATCAGAATTTGGAAAAAAAGTATTTCTTTCATTTTAGCAACCCGTATTACTAAGGGCTGACAACTTTTCCCTATTAAAAAAAAAAATTAAAATTAACAATCATGAATAGTATTTAGAATCATGAGTATTACATGCTTACCCATTATTTTTGGAGTGAATCGACCAGGTTTCGATCCTTCTGTTCTGCCTACCTTTGCAGTATTGGCCAGACACTATTCGGCATTTATTTGTGTTGACACCTCACCCTGCTTATATCCGTGAAAGTGGCGAATTTCCGAAATGCGCGTGACAGACGGAGGATACAGAGTGCACTTTTACCTGTAATGTTAAAAACGACAAATAACAGTTAATAACTACTTACATGACCATATATTTTTTATATATTTTCTCAGGCCCTTACATAAAAACATCGTAATTACTTCAATTTCAATTGCAGTGTATATTAACATATGAACATGTTTATGCATAATGTATGCATATAAAGCTCTTTTTCAATGCTCCATTAGAAAAAGGTTAAAAAATTAATCATCTTTTACTTACAAGGTTTGCAATATCGAGAAATGCAAGATTAATCTGGTATCATTACGATGTGAATACGTAAGTTAGGCTTATGCTTTGCGCTAATGTATTGACTCAACAATTTCTCAGGTAAATTTATCTTTAGTAGCAAAAATACGATTATTTATTTTTAATTCCAGTGCGAAAAATCGCTATTCAGCTTTATTGTCATAAAACGATGGAGGCTGAAAATATAATATTACACGTGATATTTTTTCAGATTTTGTATTTTTTCATTTTTATTGTCATGTTATCTACATTAATGACACAATTGTGATCTTTTGTAGTCGATGGTGAACACACTCGTTTTCCTCTTCATTTGTCATTGACTTACAAATTAATCTAGATGATTTAATATAATATATCGTGTGTAATCTAGTGTTACAGTTCTTTGCGATGTAGGCGGAGACGATCTTCGAAGAAATTTGAAACCATTAAAAACATAATTATGTCCATCTGTATTTAAAAGATTGTTTTGCCCTGCTGATGACCTTAAAATAGGTTTAAAGCTTGGCAGGAACAATTGAATTTGTGTTTTTTTCATCCAGACAGTACCGAGATCCAGTTTATTTGTGAGTAACAAGTAGTGATACATCTAACACTTTAAGCATAATGTATTGTATATATTAGTGATAAGGGATGGTTAGGGCTTTCTTTGGTTTCTGGTTTAAAGAAGGGTAAAGCTCCCGGTTACAACAGGGGTAAGTTAGAGTCTATTAATTTACACCCGATATTGTAAAGAAATATTATTCTAATTTTTTAATTACGTCGAATTCTCGTTATTCGCCTTCCCAAAATCACTCCGAATGAAATGATTTTTATAGAGATTAATGTAGACCAATTATTTTAATGTATCTTCATACTTCATTTTAACTAAACCTTCAAACTGATTACCGACTTCGCAAAATAATAGCTCTTGATGTCGTTAATCGTGGTAAATTGTGGTTTGAGCGTTGGAATAGTTTGTGTAGAGATCTTTCATGTAATTGATCATTTTATATAATTAAAGTGATTAAGTGGCCTTCGCTGCTTAAGGAAATCATTGGAAAACTAAGTGTCAAATTCGGTGTAGAAATTCGTGAGATCTACCTCGCGATTTTTTATTCTACCTGTACGAACTGTACCAATATGATTTTAGTACGTTTAACCTAGCAAAGGACAGGTTCGTCATTGTTCGAGTTAAGGTGGTTATTCAAAATCAGGATTTCGGCGTAATCTCAGTGGTGCATTTTTTACCTACAGAAAATGTAATGTTTGTTACGCAATGACCGTGTCAAAGAATGCACAATTATTGCAAATTGCACTTTCTTATCGGGGATTCGGCTTCCGTATTTAAATTTTTTTAAATTAAGTAAGACCTAGTTTATAGAGTTTTTTCTTAGGATTTCAGAAATTTAATTAATTATGCGCGCTATGCTTGGACTATCGCCAACCGTAGACATTAGAATTTAATTTTTGAATATTTTAAATCTTTTTTGTCCTAAATAGCTGGCCGTAGTAATTTTATCATTTATATCTTTTGTAAGTAAATTAAACGAAGAAAAAAAAAGGTTTATAATATTTGTAAGATCTAATGTAATTATTAAAAGTTTATTAATAATGGTAGTTAATCCATATATGTTTAGCAGTAATAATTGACCTATTAATTATTTCAATTAATTATACTTTACGTTATAGCCGAAGGTCGTGGGTTCAATTCCCGCTCTTGACACTAACCTTTTCGTCTCGCCAAGACTGTAGATAAAAAGTACAATAATGAAAATAATTTTATGTTTAGTTTATGATTGGATGTTTTAATTTTTTTTTTTCAGCGTAGACGTAAAATGTAAATGACGTAAAAATTGAGTGAAATGTAAATCGACCTCCGGCCGACGGCCCCCCGTGCCGAACATTTCTTTAAATTATATATTATATAATCTTTATAACATTTTTGCATTAAACTACATATTATTATTGATAACTTATTTACTCTGGGTTATTTTAACTTTTGGGACGCCATTTTTTAAAATGAAAACCTCACCCAGTCACTTAACGCCATCCATAACACAGACAAATATATAGTAGTTTTATCGTGGCCGAGTGGTATCCGACTTGTATATGCTTCACTAGCGGTTCTAATGGTTCGAATCCTGGCAGAGCCCATAACTTTTAAATTGATTATAATGGAAAAATGTAAAATCCCCTCGTCCGTGACACCCAACGAGTAATTGGACGTTAAGCTCTCCTGTAGGACAGGAATTACATTACTTTTTTACTTTTACATAATAAAATATTATTATTTTGAATTTACCAATATTTTATCTTAAAGAGTGTTATTACTTAAGGGATCTTATTTAATCTACATGTTCGAACTACAGGTGCTGAAAGTAAATAATTAATGGCATGTGACCCAAAAGTTATATTGTCTCATTGATTTTTCAGGTACATTTGAATAAATTTTTTGCAATAGCTCAGGGCGCTCTATAATATTGTTCAATAATTTATATAAAAATATATCACGTATATCTTTTCCTTGTTAAGGGAATCAATTTTCAAAGCGGCTCTTATTTCTCCTATGCTGCAATTATTTAAATTTATGTGTGACTTACAGGCTAAAAATCCTAATAATCTATATCGAAATTTTTCAAGTTTATCGTGTTTCAAATAGCATGGAGAACAGACTGGAGAGTTAAATTCTAAAATATATTTCTTTAAAGAAAATAAATTCGTAGGCGTTCCTTTTTAAGAACTAGCAATTTTAATGCTTTATTTGTAATTCCATCCATATAACCAACAGAAGATAGAGAAGTGCCTTATAAAAAGAAAATACTACATTAAGAACAGTTAAAATTGTAATGTAGAATAAATGGGTCATAAATCCATTATGGTTGTAGCCACAGTATTTTATATTATAAATCAATTATATTATAAATCACAACATTACAATTAGCACCAAAGTCTTGATTGATATATTCCTCCAAAGCTTAACAAAAGAACGGAGTGTTTTTTCGTTGATTTTTTACATTATAATATTAAGGTTAATTTCAATCAAATCAAGATAGTCAAAATATACACTGACAGGTGAAAAATTCTACCAACTTGTAACATAACTTAATTTGTATATATTTTAATATATTAATCAAAGTTTCACGTTTTTTAACGTTTAATCATTGAGGCTCTCTAAAAAAATAAAAAAGTGAATTTTTAAGTAAAATGAAAAATAAAAAAGAGATAAAATTTGTTTTAGTTAGATTTTTAATTAATTTAGGTTTTTAGTTGAGATAAAAAAGTCAATGGCACGAGCGGGATTCGAACCCACGATCTTCGGCTAGATACGCAGCTGCTCTACCACTTGAGCTATCGTGACTTCGATCCACTCGGACACTAACTTCCCATCTCAACCCCACCTTTCGAATTTGACTTTTCACTTTTTTATCTCAACTAAAAACCTTAATTAATTGTAATATATTAATTGGTCAAGCGGACCACGAAATTAGTGAATTTAATAGATTTTTAATTAACATTTCAATATCGTGTATTTCTCCTCTTGCTTTAATTATATCTCGAAGACACCTCGGCATATTTTCTACCAAACTGGAAATGTCTTTTTTCTGGAGGTTGGCCCATTCTTCACGATGTGTCTTCTCAAGATTGTGGCCTATTTCAGGAAGTGCCTGATCTTACTAGTTGAGGTTATCCCGTAAATGTTCGATGGGGTTCAAGTCTGGGGAACGGGCTGGCCCCTGATGTTATGTTGCTGAAGGTACGTTTGTACTTGTGGACGGGCATTATCGTTCATTAGAATAGGATTGTCACTGATTTCATCGAGGATAGCCAACGCATGATGTTCCAAAATTTCATCCACATAACGATTGGCCGTCAAAGACTATGTGTGACTCTCCATTGAAATTCCCGCCCACACCATCACTGAGCTACGTAAAAAAGGTCGGCTCTAGGAAAAATTATAGGCTTTGTACCTTTTCGCCTTCTCCACAGTCTTTCACAGCCATCTGGAGATCGTAGAGCAAATCTGCACTCATCGTTAAAAAGTACATCGGACCAATCGTCCAAAGACTGGTGTTTTTGTGTTCTCGAGGAAATGCGACCCGTGCAACTCTGTGAGTTCTGGTCAGTTCTGGTCCTCATGGGCCGAAAAGTCATCAGTTCATACTGATTTAATCTTCTTCGAGCAGTTCGTTCAGAAATTTGGACACCTCGAACTTCTTGGAGCTGATAATCGCTTATGTCCGTTTCGCAAATTCTGAAAGTCAAAAAACGGTCATGCTGTGGTTCTGTTACCTATGGGTGTCCTGAACCGGGCCTTCTATGGAGGGTCCCAGTTTTTCGAAATCATCTAACGGCTTCTCGCAGTGTTCCGTAGGGAACTCCGATGGCAATAGCCGCATACCTGATGGAACGTCCATCATCAATAAGTGCCACACCATGCGCAACATCCTCAGCACTAAGTGGCATTTTTAAGTTTAAAAATTGAAATTAAGAAAACATAGATGAAAACTAAACGGTTTATCGCTTCAGAATTCAAATGAGACGGAATAAACATGTTAAATTCCGTAAAAAGTAAACTTGAAAAATCCTTTTTTGGATTAAGGATTAAGTGTGTTTACCTCTAATTGATATCCCCAATTTGAAAGATAGCAGAAACAAATATTAATTGGTAAAAAGAATGGTACAAATTAAGGGGAGAATTTTCTTTTATCGAGAAAATGAAAAAAAAATCAATTAACACATTGCATAAGCTGTTACGACATTTTTCGTTTTACTATCTTCATTTGTTGTTCATGTTGTAAAAAGGAAATTAGGACAAGAAACCGTGTATACCACCGTCATTGCCTAAACGAGAAAGGAATGCAGATTTTGTCAATTTTTCTTCTCTAGAGTTTGGATCGGCCAGACATTTGGGGTTGAGCGTCCGTGGCGACCGGGGTGGATTTCTGTTTGGCAAGATGTAAGTAGTCGAGTCGGTGAAAGAGGGCGGGACAGTATATCAGTGGGACAGTCGAGTGCTTTACATAAGAAAACTTATCTAAGTGTAAGGTAGTTTGATATATGGTATTGTGGTGTGCGGCGGCAGGTTCGGGAGTTATTAGCCGAGCCAGCGACGTCCCTGCTTTATGACTTGTAAGGAAATAGTGTAGTTTCTCAATGACGTCCCTGGGCCACATATCTTCCACCACTTCCTCGCCACTCTAGGATATTTATTCCCGCCCTCCTGCTAATTCTAGGGCCTGGTGACACTTTAATGGAGGCATCCCAACCCTCATCCCTTATGTCCCCACTGGATATCTCTATGCGGACAAAACCAACTTCACCTGAGAATGTATATTACTTTTTCCTTCTCTTTTTAAGTACCCGAGTGCCATTCGATATACATATACGGATTTCCCAGGGCGATGTATCCTACTTCATTTTGTGAAAATTCTATACTTCTAACTGTACTTAATGTGTTTATTGAGCCTTTTAAATGTGATATCTTTGGAATTTGTTCTTCTGGAATTCGGATTTGGTTTTTGTTTTTCACACGGGCTGCCGTATTAATAGAAACCCTCGAGCGTTGTATTGCTAAAACCGCGCGTTTTCCCCTCCCATCATATAAAACCAAATAATTACATTTTATTTATAGAAAGAAAACAAACTGCCGTGTAGGGGATTACAGGAATGGTTTTTAATAGGATTTAGAGGGCTTGACTTAACAAAAATCCTAAACATCCTAAAGTTCCAGTCCTATTAGATATAAATAAATCAACATAACCCAGTTTCAAATCGCTATAAATTGACTTTTATAAATCTATCAAAATTCTTTAAAAGTTCAGCTAAATTAAATCCTTGTATTTGACATTATTATCAAGCATTAACACTGGTAATGTAAGTCGGCTTTTTTTCAGCTCTACAAACTACAAACTGTGGGAAAAGATCTCGTGAAACTTCAACACCCAAATGAGATTAATGAGTGTTTATATAAATTTTTTCCTCCCAATTCGCTTAATCGTGTTCAACATTATTAATCAATTTGAAAGATAAACACAGTGGGTAAATAACCCAGAATCAGTACATCCAATAAACATACATATTTCTCAACAAAATGTAAAAAATGTACTAATTACATTTTTTAAATGAAACGAGGAACGATAAATAATAGTATATATGTTGTAGTAAACTGCTTGATTTACAATGTACAAAATATGTCACGGAAAAATGTGTTGTATAGCTACGATTAAAATTTTAACGAAGTCTTTCAATTAATAATTCTTTTTATGTTAGGTCTTGGTTGAGATGAAAAAGTTAGTGTCACGAGCGGGATTCGAACCCACGACCTTCCGCTTTAATTACACTTTAACGTTATAGATAGGCCATGCGAGGTTGTCACACGGTGGACTGCGAGAACACTGGACATGTACGTACATACGTGTAATTAAGCCTTACAAATCAAAATCCAAAAACTTTTTTTGGAATACCGAATCAATCAAACTGTACTATCTACATCGGCCTAATAACAACATAAATTTGCTAATTTGAAGGTAACACCTTATATTATGGAATATTCTTATTAATTTTAACCATGGAAAACCAATGTAGTCATAAAGCATTATATCGCTATTTTAAATTATGTTTTTAAGTTTTTCGGATGTGACGAATAAATTTAGGAAATACGTTTAATTTTAATTAATTAATCTTTATATAAGGTATTGGATGAAATAAAAAAACCAGTGTCACGAGCGGGATTCGAACCCACGACCTTTGGGTAAAACGCCGCTGCTCTACCACTTGAGCTATCGTGACCTCGATCCACTCGGACACCAACTTCCCATCTCAACCCACCTTTCGAATTTTCCCTCCTTTTTGCCATTTTTTAATTAATTTATTTTTTATTTCAACCAATACCTTACATAAAGATTAATTAAGTGAAATAAGATATTTGGTCAATCGGACCATGAAATGTAATGGATTTAATAAGTAAAATGAAGTATGTCTTCACTAAAACTCTTCTTGGCCATTTCATTTGGCCACTTCAAGATGGGAAGTTGGTGTCCGAGTGGATCGAAATCACGACAGCTGAAGTGGTAGAGTAGCGGCGTATTTAGCGGAAGGTCGTGGGTTCGAATCCCGCTCGTGACACTGGCTTTTTTATTTCACTAATACCTTACATAATAATTAATTAATTGAAATAAGTTATTTGGTCAATCGGACCACGAAATCTATGGGATTTAATTTTAATAATCACTGAATCAAAGATCACTGAACACACACAATAATCTATTTGTATGACAGTTATCACTTCCAACCTTACCTGATAATCCTCCAAGACGATTGAAGGGAATGTGACCCCGAGACCTCATTAAGTGAAAATTGCAAAGATTTCAGCGTGAAGGAGTGTGCCACTAGGCAACTTCTCCAAGAGACTCAAACAAATTCAAATACATAAACATATTTATTTAATACAATATTTGCAGTTGTAAATATCAAATATATTTAATAAAATATATAAAAAAATGAATAATAATTTGTCTTGTTTTATTTAGCTCGCCAGTACAAGTCGAACTCGAATGTCGATTAGTTTAATCAAGAAAGAACATAAGTTTGGATAGTTTCAAAGAACAAAAAGCTCTCAGTCCTGGCTAAGACATGAATTTGAAATGTATTCTCATTCCAGATTGCTATTGGGGCTTTTCTTTATGCACAAAAAGAATAGTCTGAAAATAAAGTGGATGATATTAAAAGGGTCGAAGCGGCAGTTGGGGAAATAGAATCCTTGGAAGTTCGGTCATAAATTGCTATTGAGCTGGTACTAGATTATAAGCTATGGTTATGCCCTGTTTTTAATTTTTATTGCCGTTTTAACTTTTTTTTTTTTCAAGAGATGTCCCCACTTTCCCGGTCCCTGAGCCGTGGAAGTTTTTATGATGTACAAATAGCTTCTCCGCATCATTTACGTTTTTTAAACTTTGTCTTTAGATTATGCATTTTATTGTTATGGTTTTAGGGTAAAGGTACAATTTTTTATTATAGCCCTCGTTAATTTATTTCTGTCGGAAACCGGAGAAAGTTTAATAATTTAGAAAATAAATTTGTGCTCCAAATGAGGTGTTCTAAAAATTTGAATTGTATTTCTCAACAAAATTACATAGTTACAGTTTATCAAAAACTCACTATTTTTCGTGGTCCGGTTGACAAATTAATATCTTTCAATTAATTAAGGGTTTTAGTTGAAGTAAAAAAGTCACTGTCACGAGCGGGATTGGAACCCACGACCTTCGGCTTGATACGCCGCTACTCTACCACTAGAGCTGTCGTGACTTCTATCCCCTCGGGCACTAACTTCCCATTTCAACCGCATCTTTTGAATTTTCCCTCCTTTTTGCCATTTTTCAAATGTCGCGTAATCTATTTGATTCTCGGCGACAAGTGAAATGGCCACGGAGAGCTTTAGTGAAGTATACTTCATGTTAATTAATTAAATTCACTATTTTTAGTGGTCTGCTTGACCAATTAATATCATCCAATTAATTAAAGGTTTTT
The DNA here is from genome assembly GCF_000648675.2 of Cimex lectularius. NCBI lineage: Eukaryota > Metazoa > Arthropoda > Insecta > Hemiptera > Cimicidae > Cimex > Cimex lectularius. Next base: position 509,025 of record NW_019392858.1, on the reverse strand, counting down.
AAGTTGAGATAAAATTGCGGCCTATCAAGCCGAAGGTCGTGGGTTTGAACCCCGCTCGGGACACTGACTTTTATCTCAACTTAAAAACCTTAATTAATTTATCAAAAACTGCATTTTAGGAATTTTGTTGAAAAACAAGAAAGTCATTTTATAAAAGTTTTATTATCAACTTTCAAACTTTATCTTTTACAAAAATTGTGTATTCGCATTTTGGAAATCTACACTATACTGTACCATCCAAACAGCAGCGTACAATTATTATATCAGGTTTTGTTAATCGGGCCCACCTATTTTTAAAATGTAAACCATTGTTGTGTAACGAATTATATTATTATCCAACATTTTTTGAACCGTTTTACAGGTAACTTTTTCTAGGAATATATTATAATATTTAATATAGTAACTTATGTATGCATGGTGACTTATACAGGTTTGTGTTTCGCTTTCTTTTTTATGAGTTGAACTTAAGTAGGAATAATAATTAATTTTTTAAACTTTATATAAGATCATTATTGTCATTTGTTAACATAATTGATTATTGTGGGACTTTAATGTCGAAGGAATTGTTTAATTTTTCCGCAGACTGTTACTTATTTTTTAATTTTTAATTCTCGTTTATTATGTTTTACATCTATTGTTTACAAACGTCAGTTTAAAAAAAAAACCTTCCCTGGCCATCCCTTGTACTTGGATATTATCCGACATCCATTAGTATGAGCGGTGTATGGTTAAAATAATTTATTACCCACGTGACAACACGCACTGACCCTTGTGTTCTGTTTCAGAATTCGATACGACACAACCTTTCTCTGCACAATCGTTTTATGAGAGTGCAGAACGAAGGGACGGGCAAGTCCTCCTGGTGGATGATCAATCCTGAGGCCAAGCCGGGAAAGTCCGCTAGGCGGAGAGCCACTTCCATGGAGACGTCCAAGTTCGAGAAAAGGAGAGGCCGAGTGAAAAAGAAGGTCGAAGCCCTGAGAAGCGGACTTGACGCCACGCCGTCGCCGAGCAGCTCCGTTTCAGAAAGTCTGGATCTCTTCCCTGAGTCACCACTCCACGGATTCCAGCTCAGGTAATTCCCGCCTTCTTTTTAACTCACGCATTAATTTGAAACTAGTTGACAACTTTCCTTCGTTTATTCATTTTTTAACGGTATAAAATCTTCATAAACTATCTCTTAAAGCTGAATTTATTGAAGTAAGAACTACTCATTCAGACTTTATTATTTTTTACCATAATCTTCGAATATTTTGTGTATTTCATTTTACTATCACTTTATGTCCCTAATTTTTTCTTCTAAACTAACATCCCTAACTAACAAAATAATAGTAAATTTGAAAAAATAACATTGTTTTATAACAATGTTGGATTTATTATGTTTATCTTTCGTTGCTTTTGGTTTGAAAGGGTTGAATTTAAATTGTTTGCTTGGCGTTGTAAGCGGGGTTACATGCGTTTGTCCTCCGATTTGTTTAGACACTAAACAAACATATGTTGCCAAATTAAAATAGGAAACGAACGAGTTCAGTACGACAGGGGTATTTTTACTTCTTTTCTGCATTGTTTATCGTTTGGCACTGTCATTGGAAATTTGTGTGGGTTTCTGTTACAAAGTTTAATCAAATAAAGGTAAATAAAATAAATTGTAGTTAAATCTAGTAATAATGATTATTTGGAGATCGTGAGATGCGGTCTTGTGTGATGTAGGTTTAGAAAAATATTTTCTTTATTGTGCCAACGTTTCGATCTTTTAGATTATCCTCAGGGCTCAAAGTGTGTGTTTTCTGTGTTGATATGTCACAGTTGTGTGTCGAACACTCGCAACACGACACACAACCTTGACACATCTACACAGAAGGCAAACACTTTGAGCCCTGAAGATGATCTAAATAAAGGTAGAAACGTTGGCACAATAAAGAAAATGTTTTTCTAAACCTACATCACACAAGACCGCATCTCACGATCTCCAAATAATTATCAATTAACGGTCACTAAATATTACACATTTCTAGTAGTAATATAAAATAAACCTACTTCTTCCAAGAAGGAAAGTTTTATCTTATTTCAATTTTCAACAAGTTTATAGAACTTAAAGGGAAGAAAAAAGCCATATGATGACCAATCGATCATTTTTGTGAATATCTTCTTCAGTATGAAACCTCAAGATATATACTTTTTACCACCTGTTAGACAAACTTTTCATGTTTAAAAGTGAAATTAATAAGACATCTGTTATGTCAAGAAAAGAAAGCACTTTTTTGCACAGAAAACTCGCTATTTGTACATAAATTCTCAAAATGTGTCTGCAATTAACTTAATTAACTGTGATTGCAATTTATATTTTTTTTTATTTAAGTTTTTTTCACGTTTGTATGGAGCGAGTATAAATTTATAAACTTCTGAACACAAAACCTATATTCATTTTACACCATGTTTCAAGCCGACTTACTAGCCATAGAAACATAATCACATGAAATAAATAACAAATATATCATGGATGCAACTATGAAAATACATAAAATAATAAATAAATTACATAACCAGGCAGCTCTTGGAGCTCTTCATGCCTACGCAATCAACTCAAAACTATTCTGGAATTGCCTGAATGCTTTAAAAAAAATCAGTAAATATGAAACGCTACAGTAAGTGGGTTCTAGATCAAGAGGGAGTTTAAGGTAACAAGTAAAACAGACACCCCAGCTAAAAACGCTCGGAAAAACGCCATGTTTTTTGGCATAAACAAGAGAAATAAAGAACTTGATATCTTGAGTTACTGGAAAACACAACAAATACGAGGAATCTATTCCAGTCATGAGGCAAGCTGTAAGTTAATCTCCTCAAAACCCAATGTTATAAATAGTAAGTCATACTCAACGAAAGGAATTAAAAGCACTAACAGGCATTAGTATACATATTTATATGAGCTCTAATGACTATATACCGGACATACTCTAGAAAATGCCGCTTACAAAATGGGACAGATGGCCAATATATATGGTCGACAATCGCCAGGAAAAGCCAATGCAGACTTCGATACAATACTCCTCAAAAGTATCATGTGCGACCCTCATGTACTTCGATGACCTCAATCTGTATCAATTTATTTGTAGCGCACAAAAATAAAAGTGTATTTTTAAAGAGAAAACAATCGAGGTTTCTAATTAAATGTGGCATATGTAGAGAACATAGGTTATTTCTGCTGAAAAAAATCACGATTTCCGAACCAACGAGCCCAACATATTTTGCAAAGAAATGTCATATCACTACATACTAGTAATTTCTTATTAAACAGTAACATCATATTGAAAAATTAATTAAGGTTTTTAGTTGAGATAAAAAAGTCAGTGTCATGAGCGGGATTCGAACCCACGACCTTCGGCTAAATACGCCGCTACTCTACCACTTGAGCTATCGTGACTTCGATCCACTCAGACTCTAACTTCCCATCTCAACTCCACCTTTTGGATTTTCCCTCCTTTTTGCCTTTTTGTCTCAACTAAAAACCTTAATTAATTGAAAGATATTAATTGATCAAGCGGACCACGAAAACTAGTGAATATTGAAAAATCTCAGTAGTACTAGAAGTAAATCGATAGAAAGCACCTTCACCTCGTTTGTTTACATAGATAAAAGGGCTAATTTTGTACAGACAAATTCACGATTTAAAGAGAAATTAATACCAATTCAGGAATTTATCCAATCTCTACAAATCCGGCTGTAAAAGTATCATGAAACCATAAATCCTCCACTATTAAATTATTTGATGGCTTGTAAAAACAGCCCCTTTTCCCATCCAAGTGTGATGAAGACAATGTACGAGAACTTCGAGACAATATTAGCACGAGCAGGACGATGGCGAATCGTTTACGGCGTCATAAATAAAACCATAAGACAAATGACCTCGATTTACCCCCATGGTATATAGATATGAAACTGGTCTTGGTTTATTTGTCCACCTCTTCCTCCTTGTCTATTTTATTGCTCACTATAAAGTTTTTAGAAGGGGACATTTTTGACATTTTCACTGGTCGGTTTGACTTTTCCATCTCAGTTAAAAGAATCCCATGAAAGTGTCTTTCTAAGTGGTTTAAACTAAACTAATCTTACTACTCGATTATTCACCGATGTTAATTCTATCCTTGTAGTCCAAGTTGCCACATTTATGTGCATTCATGTTCCCTGATATAACCAAGGAAGTGAGTGAAGGTCGCCTTTAATAAATTCATAATATATTCTACCCGAGCGACTTTAATTTGCATGCAGACTCCCTATCCAAACGATTTATCATAGAATTGTTAAAATGTAATTGATACTGGAAATAGCCATTATAAATTAATCGCGATGGGCTCCAGTCACTCCAGATTCTGTGAATTAATTTTGTCTCGGATTTGAAAACAAACGATTACTCCAAATTGCTTTTTAATACGATTCCAATTCAAGTCTAACCTTCAAAATATACTCTCAACGAAATTAATAAACTGCTCCAAATCTTGTGTCGAGACGTTCGAAGAATTAACTCGGCTGGAGGATTAACGAACAAAAACTTTTCTTTGTCATGACAACTGCTCCAATATTCAATCTACAATGGCACTCGGTGACGTTTCTTTTTGAAAATATGTCTTTTAACAGTTCAAAATTTATATTTATGTCGTAATTATTCATTTACAAAGGCTTAAACGAACTTTTTCCTGGCTTTAAAAATCAATTGAATGTTTTATTTTAAGCTATATCTAGTCTTTGAACGGATTAATCAACTGGACATAAATAAGTAGAATATCAGGAATCCTATAGAAAATCTTTGTGCCCGAGAAAATCAAAACTGTGGAGATAAAAATTAATGACCAATTCTTTTACGTTAATAAAAAATGTAAATTTTTGTTAAAGAATCACTTTTAGTCATGAAGATAGGGTTCATTGAAGGACGTTTTTAAGGTATTTCTACGACTTACAGTAATATATAATAATAACAATAATAATGGTTGAAACATCCTTCTTTTACTTTATCTTTTACCTTTAAGCACTAGGGCCTGAAAAATTTGAGGTCGAATATTAAATGAAATTCTTTCTGTGTAAGGTTTTGGTTGAGATAAAAAAGCCAGCGTCACGAGCGGGATTCGAACCCAAGACCTTCGGCTAAATACCCCGCTGCTCTACCACTTGAGCTATCGTGACTTCGATCCTTTCGGACATCAACTTTCCATCTCATCCTACGACCGTTCGAATTTTCCCTCTTTTTGCCATTTTCAAATGTCGTATAATTATGATTCGATTCTCAGCGACTCATGTGGCCACGGGGAGCTGTTAGTGAAGTGATACTCCTTTTACTTATTAAATATTAATCCATTTATGTTTTAGTGGTCAATTGACCAAGTTACTTCTTTTTAATTAATTATTCTTTTTGTGTAAGGTTTTCGTTGAGATAAAAAAGTCAGTGAGCGGCATTCGAGATTGAGAGTTGTTGTCCAAGAGGATCGCAGAAGCGATAGCTCAAGTGGTAGAGAAGCGGCGTATTTAGCTGAAGGTCGTGGGTTCGAATCCCGCTCGTGACAGTCACACACACACACACACACACACACACACACACACACACACACACACACACACACACACACACACACACACACACACACACACAAAATTAATTGAAAGAAGTAACTTGGTCAATTGACCACTAAAACATAAATGGATAAATGGTAAATAAAAAAGTCGAAGTTGAAGGAGCAAAATCTGTGCTGCAGGGAGGTGTCCTCGAACTTAATACTTTTTAAATGTGTGATTCTATGATATTAGGACGTGCCCGTTTACCGTAGTCGCACATATTTCGGCCACAGATCATGTATTCTATTTTTTGGTAAGTTTATCACAACTATGATTCTACTCCAATTGATGAACCATTTCCTCCTTGGCACAGGAAAAGCTGTGTGTGGTTGACCAGCCTTTATAATTGTTTAACAATCAATGAAGATATCCTTATATATTAAAGTCTCAGTATAATATAATTATCTGCCCCTTCGTCTTAATTTCTTATTTTTTTATTGTACACCATAAACTGTGAAACATTTCTAAAATCATAAAACGCTGAAATAAGTAGTCGCGATGCTTGAAATTTAAAACGATTTCTCGCCAAATTATGGCTTCTCCCAATTTTATTTTATCGATTATAATAATCCAACCCAATGCCGGATCGTGTGAATTTGATATTTCTTACGATTCCTTGACTGCCCTTTTGTCAAAAGAAAAAAAAAACACAAATAGATATTTTAATAAAATGTGTGGTGATTAGTGACCGTTAATCGATAATTATTCAGAAATCGTGACCAGACCGCATCTCACGATTTATGAATAATTTAAATAAAATAATGAAAATTTGTTTAAAAGAAAAAACCCACTAGATTATGCGAGTTCACGCACCAAATCTGAACCTACACCTCGTCCAACATGATTAGTGATATTGTTAGCTATTTATAAATTTATTGATAAAAGTTTAACAAGATTGTCCTTCGATAAAATCATAAAACAACAACTTTTAACACGTGATTAGTCGAAAAGTATTTTTTAGAAAGGATGTACCTGGGTGTGTAAAAGAATTTTTCATTACTGTTCATCGATGCCTTATTAAAATTAAAGCATCCTGGGAAACCGTTTCTCGGAGAGAAGGTACAACAAACTTTAATGATGGCTAATTTGTAAGTTATTTATTAAAATTTCCAGAAAAAAGGGGAATGTTTTTCTTCATTAAAATTGTTTATTTCATAGAATATCGCTTTATGTAATTATACATTTTAGACAGTTGTTAATTGAGATGTCAGGGATAACACGATTACCACAAACTTTTATTTTTAATTTAAAAATTGTTTAGTTTAATTAATTTAAAAAAATTAATCTAATTTTTAATTTAAGCATTGTTTAGGTTTTTAATCTGGTAAAACTAAACTTTTTGTCATTTAGATTTTCGAATATTTTAGTTTACCTAGTTCTTAGTTAATCAAGAAATTGGACCATTCACCCACTTTTGCAGTTAACTAATAACACGTTTTATGGTTTCCTTAGATAAGAGATCCAGTTTTTTCCCGTAGACGATCAGTAAGCCGCCGTATAATCATTTGGCGCCTTGACCGGAAGTTTTCTAGTATACATATTTTCAGGATGAGACTATAATTTAATCTTTTAAGTTTTGCTATAATATTTCCGTTAATAAGCAACCATTTTCTCAGAGGTGCTCGTTTATCCGTCACCCCGCAATAATACCAACGATTGTATAAATTTATTAAAAGTTGATTCCGTCCGCGATTGACCGTCCACAAATTGGGCCCGAGGGATTCACTTTTGTGTGCCAATTCTCTTGTGATGTAACAAATATTTCATAACGGACGACTTATTTTGGGCTTTTAGTGTTATTAAAAATGTCACAGAACTGGATATTTCACTAAACTGGCCTCTACGATTTCAATCATCATCCTAATTAGAGGAAACGTCGCTCACGAGATCTTAACAGACAGCTTATCTATCATTATACGCACTCGTAAAAACCTGTAGGCGTTTTTTTTTTCTCCAAAAGGAATTTTTATATAAAAAGGTAGTACAAAATTGCTCATTTTTTATGTACGTTCGAAATGGTAACAATTGATTGCGAAAATTGAGAAAATCAAAACATTTTGACGATAAGGCACTCTCAACACGACACACAAGAATGACACAATTACGCAGAAAACAAACACTTTTGAACCCTGAAGATGATCTCAATAAAGATCTAAACGTTGGCACGATAAAGAAAATGTTTTTCAAAACCTACCGCATTTCACGATCTTCAAATAATCATTAACTAAGGGCCACCAAACACCATACATTTTGAAGACTATATTGTTTATATATGAATGTGGACAAGCGTGTGGTTTCTGAAATATTTTCATTATGGATATTCCATTTCAATATATTACAACCAGCAGATAATGAGACGATTTAATCAAGACCTCATTATTTTTTTTTATTGCTGCTGATAATTTTCTGCTCTTTAAGCCATTTTTTATATGTACGTGTGAAGAATTGTTCAGACATTTTGGTCTGTTGGATTTTTCTCTCGTTTGTTTTTAAATGCCGTCTAGTTTGTAATTTCTGCTAGGGGGCTAGGGCAGTAGGCTAGGGGAGGTGACCGATGAAATTTTTCAATTCTAAATTGGCAGAGGGCACTTTAAGACGAACCAGCGATATCGCTGCTAAGAACAGTTTATGCGTGGGCAATAAGGGACTTTGAAAATTAGGGAGTGGACCGTTTTGCTGAAAAGGGCTCTGAAATCCCGTTTATTGGCCCGCAATCTGAAATCCCTTGAGCTCTGCTGTGTAAAATTGAAGGCTGTGGTGAAAACTAGTCCCGAAGAAATCGGAATTTACTACCTCCTGCAGGTCGTTGTAAGATTTTTATTTGGGCAATCAGACCTAAGTAGGCCAGATGCATCTCTACCAGATCAGGGGGAAATGAAAATGGTACAAACGATGGCGTTATCCATGTCAGAATTATATTTAAACTTCTGTTAGACAGGTGGGATATATAAAAGGAGGTATGAAATATCAGTAATTATTTTAACCAAATTCTTAAGAAACGGACCTGCAGAGTATGCCATCACACATTAATATTTTCTCATGTTGTTCTTTGACTCTACCTTAGCTAAGTTTTTCAATAAATGTGTATGTCAACTAGCCTGTCGTTATCTCTTATTGTAAGTAGTAATTATTGACGAAGGAATGGGGAAGGATGCGTTTTTTTCTTTGGATAACTATGGAGGGTTATCAACATAGTTGACGTCACATGACCCCGGGGTTTGACCTTGCTCCGACCTTAATAAGGAGAGCAACTCCGATAAGGGAGGCTCTAGGCTTGTTTGTCCGCTCGAAAGTGAAAGGGAGGGTAGTCCCGAATTAGACAAACGACTGGGCAAACCCTGGCTTTTCGCCTTTGGGAAAATTCCTACTGTAGTTTCTACCCGTCGGCGTTTTTCATCGGGCAAGCTACGAATTTTCACTAATCAACTGAAGCAATCGAACTGAGTTTCTCCACTATATGTGGACAACTTCTAAATCCACTTGCCCAATTTACAGTAACATGACTAATCTTTTTCATTAACATGGTATTCAAACTACCAACTAAATTACCTACACTATAAAATAAATCTTTCTCTGAAATCTATTTGTTAAAAAAGTCAAACAAAAGTTTAAACACAACCAAGTTCCTTCAGATAATTTCACACTATTTGAACAGTGGGCATGTCTTCATTCATTACTTAAATTACCACAAAAAGAATTATCGAATAGTGGAATAGCAAGAACGTATAAAGTCGCTTTATGAACTAATACCTCAGAAAAGTTGGTTTGATATGGAAAACCCTATGCAAAAATAATGGAGGTTTTTAATTTTTTTTTAATAAAGAAAATTTATTAAAAATATTTGCCATCACAATCTATGTATCTTTGCCGACGTGCAATAAGCGCTTTTGTTCTGCTGGCATTAAACTCTTTGTTTTGACCCACAATAAAGTCATGGAAGGCGTTTTCGGTTTCGCTGCATCCTCTAAAAATTTTATCCCTCAGGAAGTGTTTAAAATGCTTAAAAAAGTGAAATCTGTAGGCGTCAGGTCGAGTAATGGAGGGTGCGTTAAGTTTCTTATCCTAAGTAGTTAAGTTTCCGCAGGGTCGGCATTACGTGTGGCCTGGCATTATCTTGAAGAAGTATCGGTCCCTTATAGTTAACTAACGCTGGACAAAGAAGTTACAGTTTTCCGTGCAGTTTGTCAATTTCTAGGCAATATTTCTTTGCTAAAACACCAACGAACAGTCACTATAACCTTTTTTGAGAGCAGATCCTTGTCCAACCACTGACCTGTGTGCCTCCTGTTATCGTACAGAATCAATTTCTCAGCGCACATGATATTCGATGGAGAAATGGATCATCGCGCAAAACTTATCAAGCTTCTTTACTTTACCAATTTGCTCCAGATGGCGAACAACGGTTGAGTGGCGCCAGCTCTTCCGCAATTTTCCGTATTGTACGCAGTTTTTTTCTGTGAACATTTTGAGTTGGTCGCCGTCCACACGGAAGGTCTACCGCAACCTTCCCTGTCTTCGAGATCGAAATCCTCAAGACGAAATCTCTGGAACCATCGCTGCACCGTTCATTCGCTAATGCTTCCCTCCCCCCAAACTGTATTGATGTTATACGCGGTTTGGGCCGCAATTCGACCAAGTTTAAATTCGTACAAATAAATTTGACGAAAATCTAGTTTGGACATAAAGCATCTGATGCCAAGAACACACTCACACACACACACACCCCTCAATCAGCTTTGATCAAAATTTGCACAGAAATTCACAAGTATCTACAAAAAATTAAATACGATGTAGAATATGTAAATCATTTGTAAAAGTATAAAGGTTTATTTGGCCAAGGCTAACAATCTTCTATTGTTCTGTTCAGAATTATTCTGCAGTAGATCTAAAAATATCGAAAACGGGCAATCTATCTGTCTACGTGCGCTGGTCGGTGCAATAAACTAATTGAAATATCGACAAGTAAAATGGTAATAATTTACAATTAAGTACTCACCAACGTCATTAAAAACCATCGCGCGTTAATGGCGTGAACACTATCTAATCACCTTATTAAATTTACAGAAACATCAACCAAAAGGCACTCAAGTTATTATATTTTTCCACCAAAACTCATGGTTCAAGTTTTAAGATTGACCGTAAAAATATTACTTGAATTTGAATACAATTTCTGTTCAAAGTTTGAGATGAATTGTTAAAACATAGTTTTTGATAAGACCTAGCTAATTGTGTGATGACAGAAAACGTGGATTAATTTTTATCTGTATTTTCTATTTAGAACTAACTTTCTGCTTATAAACAAACTGAGTACAATGCAATTTAAAACATGTCACAGAATTTGTTGATACAATTTATGTGTTGACAAACGCTTAAACACTATACGATTAGTTTAACCATAATTTCATATTTCTACAGTACCTTTAGTACTTATCTTACCATTAATTGCAATTAATAAAGTAGGTTATGGTGATTAAACTGACTATTTCTTTTTTTATTTTAACGCAATTGGTATTAGTACTGTTAGGTTAATTACATCTGTTATTTACGTTGGTACAATCCTTGTGGATTAATGCAGTTTTTATATAAATCAATATTATTATGCTTCATTTCAATTACCCAACTGTTTTGCCTATCTTTTGACTAGTATTTGTAATTCGTCGTCCCTTTGGTTGCTAGGCAAAATCTCTAAAAAGAATCTTTTCAAAAAATATAACATTTTAGAAAAAATGCTATGGCTATATGACGCCATTTCGGGATTTATGCAGGGAGAGGCAAGACGGAGCCGTTGTTCATAATTTCGAATTAAAACTAATGTACCATTAACCCACCTTAAATTTAATTCGACGCAAAATCACCTAGTGTCCTTAAATTGCCGAATTTTATAACAATGTGTCTTTGTGAAAGAAGGCAATCCGGCCTTAAAGCACGGCCAGGAAAGCCCATTATGCTTTACTAGCAAACCAACATACTAGAGAATTTTCTTGTTTTGAATACTTGTAGGAGGATGATTAACCAGCCATCTTGAACTAGATTATTATATTCTTTCTTGTTTTATGTTTCACACATGTGTAATACTGAATTAATTTAAATTTTGTTTCGTAGCCCTGATTTTCGGCCGAGGGCCTCCTCGAACGCATCCTCATGCGGTCGGCTGTCGCCGATCCCGGCGGCTGACACCGACTGGGGCTACTACAGCCCAGAACAGCTGGCTGGAAACCTGGAACAGACCATGAGGCTGGGACAGCAGCAGCAGCAGCAGGCGGCAGGGAACGGCGCCACTCCGACACCGCAAGATATACCGTCGAGTGGTTTCGCCTATCCACCTCCACCGCCCTATCGTCCTGCACCACCTTACATGGCACCTTGTCCAGTGCACAGGCAGCATTTACCTTGTCCGTCATGTGCCGTCGCACCTAAACAGGTAAAACTTTCAATTTATTTTATATTTTGATTTTAACATTGAATAAACACAACCTGTAATTATTTAATGATTTTCCCTGTAAATACATTTTGCGTTTATGTTTTGACGCGGCTGTCTCCCAACGGAGCATTCTTAGTCCCACCTTGTATTTAATTTACACTGCTGGCTTACCTACCGAAGTCGTTACAACAACACCAGATGGGGCTGGTTTCACCATCTGTGAGACTGATCGCACAATCGACGGTTTTTTCCACCAGTATAAGAGTTCAGCTTGTGCTTCGGAGAGTGCACCACTCTCTCTGGGCTGCACATATGCGCCTGGAAACGTTCCCTGTATCCAAGGGTTAGGAGGGGTATTTCAGGAGTATTTTAGGAGGCAAAAGATTGAGAAAAGTATTGTCCGCGAATATGAAGTTAATCTTTTCAGATTGCGCCCCCACATCGAGAGTTATATGTACCACTCAATATCTCCGTGATCCCCAAATTGAAAAGGGGTACGGATCCTCTGAGTGGATAAGGAGAGTCCCGTTCATGCGTCGAACCTATCGACAGCCTATCCCTATATAATCCCCCTTGAGGAATAATTCCGAGAACGTGAGCTCACCTTTTCAGGTTGAGCAACATATCCCGGATCAAGCCTGTTTACACTCAGGTACCCTTCTCCAAATTGAATATTCAAGGAAAAGGTTATCTGCCTCCCCCTTGTTGTAATTCGGGAAACATAATTCGGATAGGCCCGGCGGTTTGCGAATTAACCTCTTCGGCTTGCGCACACTCCTCGCCATAAATCCACCCGTCCCGGTCCATATTTGCTACTTTTACGGTAAACAGGTGCGATGCCAGTTTTAATACGGTATCCGATGGGATCCTACAAGAGCCGCCACAGGAAGGCAGAGGTCGCATAAGAACGGGAGAGGTTATTCACCGACTGATATGCACCATTAATGGGACGCGCTAGGCGTAGTCTTCGCATTCTCCCTTGCTTTGTCCGATTCACTATATGCCTGCGAGGTGCTCGAATATACTCGGTTTGTAAGCCCACCTTCTTAGGACTGGTACTGCAGACTTCTTTCGTCAATAGGTCTGTTACCTCTTCCTGCTGTACCATTTCCACCTTTCGATCATCCCAATCCTGCTGTTGAAGACATGCCCAAACAATCCCGAGAAAGACCATACCCTCGAAACTTGCCCTTTAATCCCCTACATGATTGCCAGTGTTGTCTGGATTCTCACTAGTCCCCTTCAGGTACAATCTGACCATAGTGTAGTGCTGTGACCGCGTAAAAACAGTGCGAACACATTTGTAATATGTTCAAATGTACAGTTTACGAATAAACTATTGTAATAATGAAAAAAGGAAACATTTTGATGGAACTTAAATTTGGTTAGTGGTTCATTCAGTTTTTTCTTAAATTTATTACTTTGCACTTATTTGTCAAGTTGCTTAATTACTCTTCCCATGTATAGAAGTCCTTGTCAACTGTTTCGTAACGCAATCTTTTAAAATAACCGAAAACCTCCATGCGTTGTAGTACAGAACCTCGAAATTAAGACAGACCTGTTGAAAGACAATTCAAGTTGTAAACTGTATGAATATTTAACAAGGGAGAACAAAGAGGACCTGTAACTTCACCTTATTTAGTTTCATAATGCGACGATCAATGGATCTTTTGGGAACCTTTAGAAATTGAATATTCAATAATTTTGAAGAAATCGATACTTATCCCCCGAGGGTTAATAAAATAATCGTTCGTTTTGCTTTTTGTTAACCACAGGCTCGTTAGGATTATCCTTGCTAAAGGGAACAAACTATTTTTGAAGCCACAGCTCAATGTGGTTCACAGTATTACATAAATTGAGTGGTAAAAGCTAATAGCGTAAACAAACCTTTAGCCGAGATTTATTAAGGAAGGACAAATTTATAACGTTCAAATAAAAAAAATAAAAAATCCGTGTTGAGATAATTAATAGGAATCGCGATCAGATATGATTAGAAAATATGTGCCTCACCGGTCGGTAACCACTCAAGGCCGTGTAAGTTTCCGTTTCTTTCTAGTATTTTACCGTGTTTGCCAACGGGTTTTTATACCAAATGCCACACCGTTCTTGTGGCCGCGGAGGAAAAACTGAATTTACGATTTCCGAGAATTCAGAATTTTCCAAAGTAGCCGGTTTTTCTTTACAGGCCAAAGAAATTTCGATTTATTTCAAAACCATGAATCTTTTTGCTACCAAGAACGCATCCACCTCATTACAACATTGTATTATATTTTATGTTTTCCTAATGTAAATTGAAAATATAGTTTTACGCGTAAGTTTTTTCTCTAGACATTAAATAAAATCAGATATAATTTATTAGATTATCTATGAAAACACTAAAATCCGTTAGGGGATTACCAAGTTGTCCGTTTAATCATTCCCGATCATCCTGGTCTGCTCATTCTCGCTATATATTTTAGTGTACCAACACATCTTCGGTGAGTGTCTGCGTGCCGTCCCTCACTCTCGTCATTCTTTAAAGTCGAGCGAAATGCAGTGAGTTGGGCACTCCACATATTTTACTAAAACTAGCGATCGTTGCTCATTTTATGTCAAATATTTGTGATGTAAATTAAGGTTAGACGCGGTTGATAATCAAAATGTTAATATACATTGGGCAATGTAAAGTTGTCAACCTTTTGATCGTTTCTGATTATCCTGGACCGCACGTTCTCGCTCAATTTTTAGTCAGATGTGTTTAAACATAGTCAGTGGATGTCTGGGAGTCTTCCGTCACGCTCGTCTTTCTTAAAAGTCTCAGTGAAAATAAAATAAATGTCCTCATCATTTACTAAAACTAGCAATTGTTAGTCATTTTATGGCAAATATTTGTGTTGGAGATGTAGGATGAGTGGGCAGCGTTTTTCAGACGAACGAGTTTTTCTTATTTTATTTTTTAAGATTTTATGCAAGATGGATTTTAATTTTTGATACGTATTTATTTTTCAGAAGAGTCTGTACGTTCTGATTAAGCATCAAACTCGACAACTTTACCGCTTTATTTTTCAGTAATTTTTCATTTCAGTTATTTATATAGATGCCGGAAAGATGCTCACGTTTCGATACCATTTTCTCAAAATCTATTTAGTCAATTACAATCAATATTTTTTATTTAATTTCTTTTATTATCTTACTAATTTGACCTTAGGATTTTGAAAAATAGTGAAGGAAGTCGTGGCAAAATTTGACACAGCATTTTCTATTTTTTCCCTCTTTTTTTAAACAATTACTCACTACAATTGGTTGCCCATTATTTCTCTATAAAATGAAACAAAAATCGATTCAGTATAATAAAGGGATTTTGAGAAAAGTGCACTGAAAGGAGAAAAAATACAACTTTACAGGGGAAGCGATTTTATGATAAGAGCTCGAATTTTTCCGGTTACATAAAAACCTTACACACTGTTTTTTCTTGCAGAGTTAATATACGATTTTTTAGTCGTAAAATTAGTTTTTGACCCAGAGACAAACGATGAGAGTTTTTAACAGGAAGGAAGACGATTTGTAAGTTAATCGAGGCAGGATATACCAGAACTTGATTCGCAACTTTCAAAAATCATTTGAATCTCGGAATAGGGCCCGGTTCATTGCAAAAAAGGTTGTAGTTTAATATAAAGCATTATTTAAAAAAATGCACTTTTCAGTCCGAAAAGTGGTTGATTTTCCTGCATCAACACGTCTTACCTGCAAAAATAATCTATTTTAAAGAGACTTCTCCCAATTCTTTATATTTTCAAATTTACTTTTCTATTTAAATTGCTGTCATGGCTAAAAATCCCGAATAATTGAAAAACAAGTTGATTAGAGTGAAAGATGCATGAATGCCCTTTAGGGTCAGAAATAAGCGAACTCAGATTACGCTGATAGAAATATGTCTATTTTTAATTTTTACAGCAGATTTTTTTCAGATTAGTTAAAATTCGATAAATATTGTCCAAAGTTGATATTTTATTATTTAAATATCTGATTTTAACAGTAAACAAATATCCAAACATTGAGCAAGTGAACGTGACAAAACAGTGAAACACAAATGACCAACAAATAATTAACAAATTTCTGACAATCTTAACAAAAACCTATGAATAAAAGTTTACACATTCTTGTAATTTGGTTTGAAAGCTGAGACGATAAAAGAGAAGATTTCTACATCTGATGCAATATTTTTTTCTACAATCGATAAAACTTGTTTTTTGTCAATGTTGTTAATTAATATAAATTTGAAATGATTTTGTTTCAGAGAATGGGCTATGGGGAAGGTGAAAGCGCAACGACTATGATGGGTCAGCTGATGGGTGCCCTGAATCCGACAATGTTGGACGACCTGAACCTGAACATCGAGACGGTGCCGATACACGGCGGCTTCGACTGCAACGTCGACGAAGTGATAAAGCATGAACTTTCCCTCGACGGAACTTTGGACTTTAACTTCTCCGGCCAGCAGGCGCCCCCTAACCCCGATCAACCGCCCTTCTCAGGACACTCGTGGGTACACTAGTGGTAAACAATTACAACAATACTAATCGTAGCTCTTAGTTTCCATCGCTGCATATTAATACGAATTGTTAAAAACGCTTGCCTCAGCTTTCCCTCTGACTACGGCTATCATTGTGATATAGACATGGGATAAATAAGTGATCTGACAAAGAAAGTCGATTCTGGATAAAAGAAGAACGTCCTTTATTAAACACTACCATGGATATAATAAAAAAAAATTATTGTATATAATGATCGTCTACACTGAAGAAGGCGTGAAGCCAAAACACGTATTGTATTAGTGCTACCAGCGAGCATATACGGATCCACAGTGGGATCAATTTTCTTCCAATCCCAGATCAATGCGACCAACTTTAACCAAAATTAAACTGACAAAAGTAATATTAATATTATTTTTAAATTTTGAGATTTGTATAACAATTAATGATTAATTATCATAAAGTGATTTCTCATATGTTGCATCTATTAAAAATTTAGAAAATCGAAATGCTACTAAAGGGTTCGCTATTTACTATTACTTAATCGGCAATTTATTTTTTTAAATATCTATTTTAAATAAAGGTTTTCTATAGTTACTCGAAAGTCATATTTTTTTAGATCTTAGTTTTATTGTGATTTTTGCTAGTGTATAAAGTGTTTGATATGATATCCTT
This sequence comes from Cimex lectularius, assembly GCF_000648675.2. NCBI lineage: Eukaryota > Metazoa > Arthropoda > Insecta > Hemiptera > Cimicidae > Cimex > Cimex lectularius. The sequence continues at coordinate 491,817 of NW_019392858.1, read as the reverse complement.
GGCTTTAACTTTCTCAGATTTGAGGTGTTGATTGTTTGGCAATTTTTGGCAATTTAAATTGCATCTTCTTCCTTACTTTTTTTTTAAAGAAGAAAGGTCTTTTAAAAATTCCTATACCCTTATTTATGACCATTATGTTTATTATCGTGTAAACTTAGACAATTGTTGAAAAAAAACCAGAAATACAAATACATATAAGAGAATCAGTTTTAACTTTATTTAAGTGTAATATATATTATTTATTTGAGCTTACACGTTTATATCAAAAGATTTTTTTTTGCTTTTGTTCCCATAAATTTATTATTCTATAAAAATATTCGAGTATAAGAGACTTTTCTCTCTCGTAATATCAGAGTTGATTTTAATTTTCGTTAAATATTGGGTCTATGAGAAATAAATGGATTTTGTATGGTTCTGATCTTAATTAAAAAATTAATTTTAACCTATCTTCGATCTACGATATTAATTATGTCGAGAATTGATAAGATTCGGATGGGAAAGCTCTTCGACCCCAAAATTTACTATAGCAAAAACCGATTTAGTTTTTCTATTCTTTATTAAACTACGTTCAATTATGCTGTGATAATTTTTGTTTTTAAGGCAAAAAAGGCATTTTTTGCACGATTACAAGTTTTATAGATTTTATCTTTGTCCCAGAAGGTCTTTTTGATTGCCACCATGATTTTTGGTTAAAAACAAATTTCTAAATCAAAACTATTTTAACGAGAATAAAAGATTTCTTTGTCCATTGTCATGCTTGTGATAATTTTCTTGAGATATTACGTTTAGTTCCCCCCACCAAATAAATGTAATAAAAATTAAAACCTTTTATACAATACTTCTCATTGTCTTGTTGATGGAACAGTCAATAATGAAATTCGCTGTAATTCTACCATGCTACAGACAGTTTTGTCATTGTCAAAAAATACTTTTACATTTGAACAGCAAATTTCTTTCACATTAAATCATGTTCTCAAAACGTTTTTGTTTAAGTTGAGTAAGCTTTTCAGCCTCCATGACGGATATTTAACTTATGACTAGACGTTCCTTCCTTCAGTACCTTGTGGTAGAAATGATTTTCCTTCTATTACATATTATGAAGTAAGTGATGTCTTTTTAGAAATAAGCAGGAAAAATTCAAACTTTCTATATATGATTCAATATATTTTATTGATGGAATAAACGGCTATATAGGCCTTTGTAAAGGTTTAGGGATTTTATTTTAATTTTTATAGTTTCCTTTTATCATCAAATTGAGTGTTAGGGTTAAGGGGTAGTGTATACATTGTGAATAACCCCTGGACATTTAGGTTTTGCCGGTCTTCCACCCCACATAACCGTGGCGCCGTATAGCAGGTGATGACGTAAAAAAGGTGCCCTAACGACCTGGCGAAAAAGTATCCCCCACAAAGGACGACAAAGTGGGAAAATCCGTTAAATTTGCAAGTCAGGCTTTCGTGGCTATTCATAATAATTTGGGTTATGTCTGCTGTAAACCCTAGATCGCCGAGATATTAAAACAATACTAACTTCAAAAGGGGCTCCCCGGCGTCATTTTTTTCCCCTATTTGCATTGTATAATTAAAATACCATAGCCTAAATCCTGTCCTTGTAATTATGCATGGAATAATTTTTTGTTATATTGGCACCAAGTGACAGGACGTCACTCTCGTCAAACATTATACAAAATCGTTCCCGGGTCGGAGATAAAGAGCAAACGGGGTGAAAACCGTCTGTCTGAAAGGGGTGGTTGAAGGGAACTTCTTTCGAATTATACACTCGTATTTTTGTTCATTGAGGAAAGAATCGTTTGAATTCGTCGTTTCATTTTCATTCGAAGACATAAAAATGTACGGTATAACAATAAAAAAAGGAGGTAACATATAAATCCACGGAGGTGTGCGATGTTCATGGAAAGGAACGTCAATTAGGAAAGTCAGTAATGATTGATACAACTGTTCTCATGTGAACAGATCCCTCAAGGCAATTTGTTCGTTTTTAACGAGCTTGTCTGAATACGAACCCACAGTTATTCAACTAACTTATTATACGCCGGTCCAGATATCCTTTTTTTTTTTTTTTTTTTTTTTTTTTTTTTTTTTTTTTTTTTACAATTGTCACTTCTTAAAAGTACATTATTAACAACGAGGACGTTTTGAGAATATCTAATTTCTTTCTAAGCTGACAACAATCTTTGGATTAAATCGAATCGGAACTACTTTTATATGCCGATCTATTTTTATTTTTAAATAAATAATTAAAAACGTTGCTATTCTATACTAATGGACAATGGCTGCTGAAAGACGTATCAACAAACCAACATCTTGATTGAGTACTGATTTATACAAACTCAGCGCTGCACATATGTACATACATTCACACGTCTACAGAATCGGACTTATGACTCGTGGCAGACACTTTTTCAACGTAAACCAATTCATTCTCATATTCCCTTCTACTTACATACATACCATTTACTTATTTTACATGGTGTAGAACTTGTATTCCTGCGTCAACCTAAACGTCAATCTACATCTAACTACGTCTATATAAGTGCAGGTTCTTGCAACTAAGACAAGAAAAACCGCAAGCAAGGTGCTTCACTAAGGAGCCGCTGGCAAAGCTATGAGGCTGATTAACAATCTGAAGCTGGCCAGTGAGTAACAGCAATAACAATAGATCTATTCAGGTCCAGGTGCAGAAAGCCTCTTTTGGCCCCCTATCCCCTGTCCCTACATACTATTTAATGTAGATGGTGTAGTACTTCCTGCATCAACCTTTATACTTACTATCTATATCTAACTAATTTAACTGAGAGTCTGGGGTACTCGACATTCCGCCGTAGGTCGTCTCACACTACACATCCCACTATAAATACATTCACTCTCAATACAAAAAAGAAACACAAGACGAGATATCTGCCAAGTACTTTATATAATAAAACAGCCGTTTCCGATATATCAGAAATCGGACCAAATATTCGCTGCCGATTAACCACAATTTAAATACTGGGTGGCATTCCTACTCGCTCTCTATATGGAGTCAAGGAATGAGATCCTTCAATTATGTGGGAAATATGGAGCAACCATTCTCAACATACCGGTCACAAACGCTGCTTTGGCAAGTAGTGCTGACGCTCTCAGTGTGTCTGCTTGGCCTACATAAACAATAAACAGATCATCAAAACAACCACTCGAGTTGTATATTTTCAAAAACACTAAATTCATCAGGGAAATCTAACTAACTATAATTGGTTTATTAAACAAAAACGTGCATAATTTGTTTTTAATCTTTAATCACCCGAAACCAACAAGAAACCTGCTCACGTTCACTCCCGCCGCAAGGCGGTCGAATCCACTCCTCCTCACGAGGGTCGAATACCTCCAGACGTCACACACTCACCCTGAGGTACTGTCAGCTGCAACATAAGCAAACTGATCGAATTGAACATCGGATTTCCTGGAAAAATTGTGCCTGCCCCTTCATCGACACCAGTTTTTTTTCCCCCAACAAAATGCAAAATTTTTGGGCCTTACAGAAGCGCAATCCAAATTCACGCGGGTACACCTCTGGAAGCTAATTGAATGGGGAACTTTTTAGGGAATTTGCAAACCTCCAGGAGTTGGTAGTTATTAACAGTTACCAATCCATAATTTTTTCCAGAAAATTCCAAATTTCATCATTTTTGTTTCTTCTGAATTTTTTGTGAAATTTTTCGTAAATAATTTTTCTTGCAGTAAATTTAACATTATTATGAGGTGGTACAAACCAGATTTTTCTAGTCAGTAATTCTGAAGTTTATAAGCAATTTTGTGGTCTTAAGTCGAAAAAACCCCAAAACCTGAAATTACTTCTTTACCGTTGAGATTTGGGTTTATAGGAAGTTTTTTTGCTTTATATGGTGAGTAGAAACACTTGAAATTTTCGACACTTATCGCCAATCATCCTGCATATATGACCGGGAATAGTTTAAAAATGACGGTTAGATTACCTTAATATCTAAATTTTCAGCTTGAAAGTACATACTAGTTTCTATTCATATGAATTAAAACAATTGTTGAAAAACCAACGTACGCTTGATTACCGTAAGAACCAACCTAACAAAAAACTGAACGAAAGTTATCGATTACCGACTTGTAACATTTACAAATAAACCCGTATTTGTTGCGTTCCGGGTTGATGGAATGTGGAAAGGAGTGTTTTAGAGTCGTGTGCAACAAGTGACTGACCCTACCGTTCTGTTTTCCTGAGTGTGTACCAATGTGTGCAAAACATCATGACCCCCATTTGCCGCCCGGTTGTTGTGTTTTTGTTGAATGTTTTGATCCCGATAGACAAGAAATTTCAAATGTAATAAAGTACTCAGGGTGTTTGATATATAATGATATTCGGATTTAGAATGTATTATGTGGATAAAAACGTTTCATTTATTGACGATCCGATTATTTTAAAATGCTAATCTCAATCCATGTTGAAATTAATGACCTACTTATTAGTAGTTATTTTTAGGATTTTAAGGATCGAAAAAGTCCTTGCCAAGTGAAAAGCTGAGTAAAGAGAAATGTTACGTATTTGAGAAATTTTTGTTAGTTTTATGAAGATTTCTAGATCTATGTTTTTAAATTTTTTTAAATAATATACATTGTTGGTTTTAAATTTATATGTATGCGCCTTGATAATAGCATATATTATAGTTCTTAACTATTCTCATTAAGTAACTATAGTTAATCTGGCTAAACTAAAACTTAATCTACAAATGATATATACATTTTTTCTATTTTATATACCATAGAAAAAGGGAATTTATGAATTAAGTAACCTCTGTTCTATTTTAAATGTTATTTATGGTGTGCATAGTAAAATTCATAGCGCATAATGTTTTATGCTATATTTTACAACAAAATTTGTCTTTAAAATGTTTCATACATAGCTATGTAGGCATACATACATACATAGGGGATAGGGATAGGGGATACATGTGTAGCCACTGAACTTGTGCTTCGATCTTAATACATCTGTACTGCCCCTCTATTTTTGTTAGAGTTCACTGGTCAGCTTTAGGCTGTTAATCCGGTTTCTTATCATGGCTAGTGTTTTTTTTAATGTAGGAACTGTTAGCGGTTTTTAATCACCAAATAGCATAAATATATGCCTGGACGGAACTTCTATGTCATCGTAGCATATAATGTGTTTTGCGGTCTCTTGTTGGCAAAATCTGCACTTATGCCAGTACTCCTATCCGTTACATATACCTTACCCGCCGGTACATATGCCTTCTTAGGCAACAGTGTCCAGTCGGAAAACTTACCAGAAACTAAGCTAAAGTTTTGTTACACCCTAAATTCCTTTGTGAGTTATGCATATGGTCCTTGATTTATCTCTTGGCATATCAAATTCCTGGGGTGTTGATCCACCTAGATTCGGACTCATCAAGCGCCTATTTTTTTAATGTGACCTTTTTTGCGGAAAATTGCTAGGTCAAAGTAGAGTTCGGGGCCAAACGCATTCATACTGGCACCAGTCAATGGACAGCTCATTAGTCGCCGACAACCTGTGTGTCCTGAGTGTCCGGGAACCCAGGCGAATGTCAGGACATTATTGTCTCTTCCCTGCAACTCCAAACACATTTTGACTTCACTTCACATGAATGTCACGAGTACCCGGTGTATATGCCTTCATAGGCAACAGTGTCCAGTCGGAAAACCTACCAGAAACTAAGCTAAAGTTTTGTTACACCCTAAATTCCTTTGTTAGTTGACCGTATGGTCCTCGATTTATCTCTTGACATATCAAATCCCTGGGGTGTTGATCCACCTAGATTCGGACTCATTAAGCGCCTATTTTTTTAACGTGACCTGTTTTGCGGAAAATTGCTAGGCCAAAGTAGAGTTCGGTGTCAGACGTATTCATACTGGCACCAGTCAATGGACAGCTCATTAGTCGCCGACAACCTGTGTGTCCTGAGTGCCCTGGAACCCAGGCGAGTGTCAGGACATTATTGTCCCTTCCATGCAACTCCAAACACATTTTGACTTCACTTCACATGACTGTCACGAGTACCCGGCCTTCTTAGGCAACAGTGCCCAGTCGGAAAACTCACCAGAAACTAAGTTAAAGTTTTGTTACACCCTAAATTCCTTTGAGAGTTGACCGTATGGTCCTCGACTTATCTCTTGGCATATCAAATGTTGATCCACCTAGATTCGGACTCATTAAGCGCCTATTTTTTTAATGTGACCTGTTTTGCGGAAAATTGCAAGGCCAAAGTAGAGTTCGGGGCCAGACTTATTCATACATGCATCAGTCATTAGTCGCCGACCCCTGTGTGTCCTGAGCGCCCGGGAACCCAGGCGAGTGTCAGGACATTATTGTCCCTTCCATGCAACTCCAAACACTTTTGACTTCACCTCACATGACTCACGAGTACGGTCAATCCTCCAAACCTTTTTATTTCTTTGGCGCATTGTTCAATTATTATAATTTCCAACTGATTCTTGAACGGACTTTGATTTATGCCTAGGACTCAATCTCAGTGTTGATTTTGAAAATTTGTTTTTGAAATCTCAGTGTACCAGATAGAATTAGCCTTGAGGGTTGTTCCTTTTTGGCCTGCCTGTAACTCTGACAGCGTCCATGTAAAACCCTATGACCAAGTGCTCGAACTTCTATGTAAGAACCTTTAACGTAGGGTAAAGTAATATTTCCACAGCTGCATTGTCCCCATGTCTTCAGAGATATTTAGGCATAATTTATAGGCACGCGCATATAAATAATAATATAAAACTCATAAAGTTTTAACTTTAAAGGAGCCACGATGATGAGGCAAAGTCGTACTTCCCGCTAAAAGACATTATTATATACTCTCTCGGCCACCAGAAGGTAGTTGCAGTAGCACATGTCCGCTCTTCGACTTTCGCATACTTAAAAAAAAGCAACCAAACCACAGTCCTACGTTGCCACATTCTTATACAACTGTAAATTTAGTTTCAATACTCATATACCTACTACAACTCCCGTTATGCGTTTCATGATCAGGTTTTTCCAGTTATAAATTTAAACGGATCGAACCTTTTTGAATATCTCCTCCAACTGTCGATTTTTATGGAGGAGATAGACAGCCTTTATAGTTGTTGGACCCCGGCCAAAAATAATAAAATATAATAATATTTTACTGTGCTATCCACTAAAAGATTTTCATTTTCAAATCGAAAAATTCTTGACTAAAAGAACCCCCAATTTATATTAACATGCAACAATTCACTGTTTATAAATTTATCCTAGAAATTTTTTTTCTTTAAACATGTTTTTCGTTTTTCTGTTTGTTATGGCATATATATTCTAACACTTTTGATTTGATATTCATTTACTTACAATTTTGATATGCCTCACACTATAGATTTCAATTTTATATTGACAAATCAGTGTAATTTGCATTTTTCATTAGTTCAAAATTTGTTTTTGATTATACAGCACTTTTTAGCTCAAGCGCTGCAATTTTCGCTGTTTATTTATTACTAAAATATGAGATTTTGTGTTGCCAAGAAGAATATTCCAATTCAAATCACTGCAGGGCGCTTCGATAGCTTATTAGCTATATGCTTATAAATAAGCTATCCACAGGTAATAGCTTAATCGATCGAAGGATTATCCTCTTCTCCACTATTTTTCAAGCAGTACTAAAGCACAATTCCGTTAGAAGTTAAATTTTGTCAAATGCCGTAATATTCTGTACTGACAGTTAGTAAGTTTTCCTCGTAAGGAATTAAGTTTCTGTCGTTTTACTATTTTGAAAACTAACAACCAGGTTACTGTAAATGGAAAATTTACTCAAAGAGTGTTTTCCAGCTGAATCTGAATCATTTCATAGTAAAATATCCTAAATGTTCTGCTACGGATAAAAGTGGAAGTGCTCTTGGCGGTTAATGTACCATGAAGGCGACCAAACTGTATTCCCATCTTTACATTTCTCGTGCTTAGAAACGGAATTGAAAGACTTTCAGTATCTTCCTTGCTTTTAAGCGTAATCTGTATCGGTTTCGTTGTTCAAAAATTTTGACGGTTTTAAGTCATCCTTAACATATTTAAAATAAAGTAAAACAGTAATTCCGGCCATACTGGATGGCTTATGTCGTACCAGTTGGGTGTCACGGCGATGTGAACCACTTTAAAATGCATTTTCCAAATTAATCTGAAATACAATTTTTAAGAGGGGATTCGAACCCAGAACAGCTAGCGTGGCAAATAAGTGTTAGAGAACCAGTATAGTTGTGTATACCTTAAACCTATTTCTATCCTTTTGTTTATTCAGGTCATTCCCAAATATTTAGTTGTTTCGCTGTATATATACGCTGTATTATAATAATTAATTCCATCGATTTTGAGAGTCGAAACATGGTCTACTGTTTTGGTTGTAAAGTTTATATAAACTGATATATGCTGATTGAGCTTGATTCTCTATTTTCTTTTGTCCATTCGTTTATCTTAATTCAAGCCTTATGAAGGATTTTGGTTGAATGGTTGATGGTCGGTCCTACTGATATCACCGCTGTGTCATCTGCCAACTTGGCAATTTTTTTACTCCATCTATTTTCGGAAAATTTCTACTGTATAACAAGTAAAGCAGTGGACCTAATATGCTACCTTCTCATCTTCTTTTTAACTCTAAAATGTCTGTCAGTTTGGTCGCAACTGACAATATCATGTACTGCAATGTTAGCTTCCCTTTTAGTTTATTGATGAGTTCTTCACGCCAGAACTTGTCAAAAGCTTGTGAGACATCTAGGAAGATAGCAGAACAAATTTGTTTTTCTTCAATAGATTTTTCTATTACGTAGGTTACTCGGTGAATTTGGTTTGTCGTTGAATGTCTTGTTCGGACTCCAAATTGGTGGTCAGGGATGATTTTCTTTTTTTCTACAATGCGTTTTATTCTTTTTAGTAATAACTTTTCGAAAGCTTAGAGACTGACGGTAGGAGCGGTATTGGTCTATATGATTTGACCTCGTTCGCCGGTTTTCCCATTTTTTTAAATCATTATGACTTCTGAAAATTTCCAGATGCTGGGAACATAATTCAGCCTGATTGCGGCATTAAATAGCTCTGTTGGTTTAACTATCCCTTTTTCAGCATTTTTTGTTTGTTAAATATTTATCCAGTGATAATAATAATAAAACGAAATAACTACTTATGAAGTAAATACGTAATTATTCGGAAATCGTGAGATACGGTCTGGTGTGATGTAGGATTCAGAAAAACATTTTCTTTATCGTGCCAACGTTTCGATCTTTATTGAGATCATCTTCAGGGCCTGGGGTTTACAAACATTGTTTAAATTTAACAAATACATGTAGGATGTGGAAAAAAGTGAATTTATACAATGCAAAAAATATTTATATATAGTAATACATTTCTTTAAATATGGTGGGAGATTAGCGGATTTTCCACGATAAAACTTTAATAATGCTCATAAAATGCTATGCTTATGCATAGTATGATTTTTCATATTTCGATTGTTTTTTGTATTATGTCATTTTAAACCAATTCCTGTTGCTTGTAATTTTTCTATTGTACAATACATTTAAGGTTAAAGTTGTAAAATCTTTCCACTCCGTTTTTCATTATTTAAGTGTAACGATGGGGAAGTAGCGGAAACCGATGGGCGGGACCGTGAACCGTGTATGTCCTTAGTAATTAGCGAAGTGTGTTGTCACAGACATTTTCGCGATGGCTTGATGCTTTGTCATTATATAAATTTTGTCATCGAATTCTGACCTTGCTGAATCAGTCCGTATCACCAAAAGCAATTTTGGACATAACACCTACACTGTGCGATTTTTAATAAACCGTGCGACACGTTTATAAAGGTCATATGGACAATTAGGTAACTCTTTTCGTTTGTGACGTACATCAACGGATTCCAATAGACGCAATAATGCAAGGTTACTGGCAGAATTCCAGTTCTTTGAATTAGTTATAATACTTAATGTATGCGTCCCTTTTGAATGTACGTTCTCTCATGTATATGATAAATTAATGTAATTCAAGTAGAATCGATGTGAGGCTGTAGATTTTACTGTCAGACTAACGGTGTTAGAAGGTATTTATGAAGAAGTAGGAGGGCCGTGCTCAATGGAGAGTGTGAAATTAATGCTCCGAGGTGTAATTAATCGTTTTTTTCGATCCGCACTATACAATTTACATTATGTCGGGTCGTCGATCGCGTTCAAAATCTCTGGAAATAATACCCCTAAGACTGGAGGCGTCGGTATTATGCAAGATTCACGGGCGATGAATCACGTTTGTTGCATTAATTGAAATTTCCAAGGACGGACACCTAAAAAGACGGGTCTTCTTCTGGTTCGAATTCTTCCGTTCGTCCTGGACCGGACACGGAGGCGAAATATTTTTTTTGCGCAGTGGGCTAAGCCCGTATTTTGCTCTTTTTAAAATTTTAAACAAACTAGTTCTGAGAAGACGTGCGTCATTGAATTACAATTAAGAACCCATAAACGTCAAGAGACGTATTATTACGACGAAATTGCAAGAGTTAGAGACGCAGGAGATCTGATGTACCCTGTATAACTCTTCAACGGGTTCCCGATAAATTAAACACTAAAATTCTGGCTCTACTATTAAATATTTGTTTAGACCTAGAATTTATACTTTTTTTTAAAGCACAATCTCTGGTTTACATTTAAAGCGAAATCCAACAGAACTCAATAAAAAGAATTATAAAATTTGCGCTTTTTAACATACAATTTCAGAAATTCAGCTGCAAATTTAGTCATAAATTTTTGATATTAGATAGACAATATATAATCACATTTGTCCCAACGATACGCAATATCTAAATCTAATTGCGTATTATTTCCTGGATCCAGATAACCTACATTACAATTTTTTCTTATATATGATTGGCCAGGTTTATTTTTATTATACAATAAAAATGGACTTACTATGGTCAAACAGCAGTCAGTTGTTTTACCTGTATGCTTTATATGATTATTACTTTCGTCTGTACTGAACAAATGTCAACTAATACGTCACAGTATTTATAAAAAAAAAATTGTAGCAAGGTTTTAACCCTTTTTAAAATTTTAAATGAAACGGGTTCTGATAAGACACGCGTCATCGTGTAACAATTATGAACCGATAAACGTCAATAGACGTACTATTATGACGTCACTGCAAGAGTTAAGAGATGCAGACGAACCAGTACATCACAATATTTTAAAATATTGCATTTTTAAACTAAATCTTTAACTAAAATAACATCAGGTCGGTATGAAAAAAAGTTTTTTTTTTGGTGATATCATTTTCCAAATAATATTAAATATAGAACTGCGTATTCTCTCCTGTGTCCAGGTGAACTATATAATAATTAATTGTAAAATTCCTCCGGCTTTTCTGCGAAGTAAGGACCCGAAATTTGGTTGGTAACGATCAATTTGATCTTCCTATACAATCTCTGGGTTGGTTTGTGCCGAAACACCCGCCTGACAGACCAATCTAGCGAGCATAGCCACATCAAAATAATTGGTAACGACCAAATTACACTATATACAATGGGTAAAAAGTGGACGAATACTTTATTAAAACCGCAGACAATTTTTTTTTACACCAACATTATCATCATCTGGACATTTCATATTGTAATTAACATATCACAGTATATAAACATGATTTGAGTAAAGTCCTAAATATTCAATGGAAATAAGAATTGTCTGTAGATGCTTCTGAAACATAATTTTCGTACAAATACTTTGCCAGTTGGACCAATGTGAATTAAATGGAAAATTTAACTATCAGAATTATCAGAAATTGTTGTATATTCCTGCAGTATAGCAGTATGTTCTTCGAAATCGGACATTTGACCTTTTCTATTACCTTCCCCCCCAGTTTTATCTATTGTTATAAAAATTGATAATGTAGGAAATTTTGATTTTTTAGTTTATTATCCAAGTTTCTGAAGAATTCTACGGTTGAGATCGAAAAATTCTTTGATGGTAAAACGTTTCATTTTCCATTTTTCGTTGTACAAATATTATAAACAAGATCAAAATCTTAACATAACAAATACTTCTATTTTATGTGTTTATTTATTTTATTTTTTACTACAGTTTAATATAAGCTATAATTTATTTATGCTTATTACAGGGAGTCTCTATAATGTTTTCTTTGAATTAATAAAAATTGAATTTAAGTTAGTTACGAGGTGAACACATTTCTACTTATTTAATTATTAATTGCTACACAGTACTTGTTAAAATAATCATTGACATAAATGTTCTAGCCTATTCATTATTATTATTAAAATAATTCATATAGTTCGAGTTAATATTGTTTTATCCAAAAGGGTTCTGTTCTGATAGTCATTTCATTTTTATGTCTTTTTACACCCAAATAAAATCATTCCTTTCCCTAGCTATTTCTTTAAAAACAATTAACCGTATGTTTCAACATCGTTGATGGATGTTCATATTCGTTAAACTGGAAAATTGTTGTAGTTTCAATGAAATATATATTGAAAGCTCGGCGAAAGATTTTTTTCCCCAAATGAACCGGATATTTCCCTCCTTTTTAACATAATACAAAAATTGGTAAGGGGAGGTAAAATTTATTATATGTGTAGCGGATGCTATGATTAGTACATAATTAAATTAAACGTGGAAGAAAACGGTTGCTAATTGTAAAAAGTTACAAAACTGCGATATAGCAAGAACTAATGCTAAGCTTTACAATATGCTTATATGTTATATGATTTTATGGATTAAAATACTTTTCTCTTGGCAACTTCCTCTGAATAAAAATTTGAAATTTATTGAATTAAAGGTGTAACAAAATTAATGTGCTGGGTGAAGCTGAGCTTATTGCGATTAATTTAATTTATAATCAAGTGGTTTGATTGATGTTAACCGGCAGTTTGTAAGTGGATCGTCGTAAGTATTTATTGATTACGTTTTCACGCCGGGGCAAACTTAAATTTTCACAATGAAACTTTTCCCCTTTAGTTTTTGTTCACGGAACAAGTTCTCCGTTTGCATAACACGTCGAATAACTTATGACCATTTAAGCAGGCGTATTAATCGTAACCTTGACACAGGGATCAAATATGTACGTGCACGGTTGCCGGGCGCCGTGTAATTGCAGAATTTCTTTCATTCAGACTTGATTCCTCTTAATCTGAATTTTCATTTTTGGCTTTAAACAAAAAAGTCATCTATACTATCAAATCTATATAAAGTATACTATATTTTTTTTTAGAATTTTTTGTAAATTGCACACATTTTAATTAAATGGGAGAAAGTATAACGTATATATCAGTATGACTTATGTTAACGATTTTCGGTGTAAAGGACGCCGAAGGGGCGGCGATTGGCCGTTATTCCAGAGATTACAAAACTGCGGAAGATAATGTCCATGAATCGAAATGCCTACTCAAAAAGATGGCCCTAGCGGAAATCAGCATGCTAATTAGCATGAAGTGGCCTAGGTTTTATTGTGATGGCAGGGGGTGGATCTTGGATAGGAAAACGGGGGTGGGAGAAAGTTTCGCTGTGATTCAGATTTGGAGAGACGGCGCCAGACTGGTGGGGGTGGGATGGAGGCGCCACCGAGGGCGGCTACACCTAATACATCCACCCTTCCCCATCCCATTTCAACCCCCATAGGCTACCATCACCAACACCATTGTTTTATTTGACACATTAATAGTCACCCGTTCTCTGTAGTTAGGACCTTTTTACCCATCCGACAACGAAAAACTATCACTTTAGCTGGATAGTTTTCGCCCTTTTCCGGCCTTCGTGACGTACAGCTGGATTCGAAAGTTACAGCAATGAATAATTTATTGGCACTAAATTGTTTTCTACATTAAAATAGTTTCTTTTGTATTTTATTAGAATTTACAACATCTGTCATTTTTCTCATTCTTTAATAAAAAATAACTCATAAGTCAAAAATCTTAATTATACTATATAATAGAATGTCTTTCATTTATAATTGTACAGAAAATTATTTCTTCATAACACTCAATATTACAAAAATATTACAACCTTAAAATGTAAAAATTTGATTAAATATATAGTATAGAACATTCAGTTATTTTATTTTGATTATTTGACCGGCTTACTGCTGAGGACATTGCCGGCTTGTCATATATTATCTATCTCGCGTTTTTTACTTATTACAAGTGGAAGTGCTGCCATTTATATCCATCCTTCCACACGTGGCTTTATGATTCTAATTCAATGTTATGTACATGACTACGTATACACATTCATGTTGTTGCAAACAACGGCCTAACCCCTCAAACTAATATTAAATATACACTATACTATTTACAGCACTACAGTTGGGGAGCCGGCAGGGTGTTGAAAGCTCGACGTCTTCCCATCTTTCACGCTAATAAATACATTCATACAAAATATAATCTAGCCATTTGTACAAATAAAAGTTGGATAGCAGCCGTGGATGTAATATCACTTGGTGAATCACCTGCCTATCTGCGTTCATTCATACTTAATACTAACCACCCCCGCGCGCGCGCACACATACCCACACACACACACATTCGTACAAGTATTTTCGCTATTCAATACAGTCACATCCCAGTGAAACCCAAGTTTGAACGAGTTCCTATATGCAACCATAAACTTCTATTAACGTCAGGTATTCAAACAATTTACTCTGCCGTTATAATGTTTTTCTGTAGGAGGAGGATATGTTGCACTTTTTCCGTTATTTTTGCAGTAGTTCACAATCAGGTTATATTTTGTAGTGACTCTCCCCACCTAGTAGGCCTTGCCTCTCAATTTTTACAAAAACTAAAATCTATTGTTTTATCTTTCCAGTTTTTGCCATTTTTCTGGTAGAATTCGTTTATAACGTTACTACTACACCAAGAAAAGTAATATGTGGGTACAAAAAAAAAATTAAACAGGACCATTACTCTATGTAAGGACTGATATATTTATCTCTATTCATTCATATCTGACATTTAGTGCATTTTACTCATAAAAATATGAAAAATATCCCTTTAGCTGGCCAGGTTTCACCCATTTCCTGCTTTCATGGATTCAAATGTTTTGAAACGTTTCAAAAAATTAAACATAATAAAAATTAATTAAGGGTTGCAACTCGGTTTCTTGTTGTTTTCAGATAATTTTTCATATCCGACCGAGTGAGGATGACTATCCACGCGTCAGGAGATGCCAGGAGGCAAGGCGGAGTTTACAAAGACAATTAATACTTCGTTGGTACAAATTTGTTTAATGTTCATAAAAAAAGCCCTTTTTCGATTTTATTAACAGAGCTTACAGCATTTTTGTTTGTTTCTTTTTTTTAGGTGAGAAATAACAATTTCTTAATCATTAGCATTTATTTACCATATCCTGGCAAGTCAGTTATTTATAACATTATCTTATTTGTACATTAACATATGTTAATTTGTGTCTTTTTAATGTTTCTAAAATTAGTGAAATAGAAAATGTGACAGTTTCACTGTTTTATTTATGGATTGTTATAAATCGTAGTGTAGAGCTTAAAAGTAGGTTTAAGACGTAACAATTTGTTATAACGTTACCAGACAAAGAAAATTAATCCGTGGGGCAAAAGTGGTAGATCAACACTTAATATATGGATTATTCAAATTTTATATATAGTGCCTTTTACCCATACACAAACTAAAAACTATTTAGTTGGCTAGTTTCGGCTATTTCCTGATTTTTTGTCCTTTAACTGGGTTCATACGTTACAGCAAATGAATTATTTATTGTCACCAACTTGTTTATCCGATATTAAAATAAGCTATAAATAATAATTAATATTCTCATCACATTGTTTAACAGCTGTTTTCTGATAAGTCTTCCATTTTTAATTGTTCCGAGATTATTTCAGTTGAATATTTAATTTTAATTTGTGCCTTTTAATTTTACACAAATTGGTAGAGCCAAAATGTAACAGTTTGATGATTTTGCGCATGCTTTGTTTTTTAAACATAAAATTATATTTACATTTACACATTTAGTGCCATTTACCTATATGAAAACGAAAAAAAAAAGTTTTCAGCAGGTTAGTTTCTTGTCCTTTCCTGCTTTTCTGACTTTCATTTATTTTCAAACGCTTCAACAAATGAAATCATTAATTGGGGCTATTAATTGTTTCAGAGGTATTAAAATAGGTTCATTTTTGTTTTAATTAAAAACGGTAAGTTTTTTCACATTATTCGATAGGACGAAACAACACATAATCGTAGGATGTAATTTAATGATTAAAATTATTATATTTGGTGTTTTCTTTTGTAAATTATCTGAAAAAATGGAAGGGTGATGATCGTTTTTGGATTGTAACTTCTTCTTCATAACTTTTTTATTAATTTTATTTTTTATTGTTTTTTTTGCATCGGCTGAGCCACATCTTTTAAATTTTCTTATGATGATTGCATCTATATCTAAATATTACTCTTGTTATTAGAGCTTTATGTCCATTGATCGTAGAATTGTATATATGCGTCTGTATACATTATTATCGTATACACTCAGTCATAAGCAAATTGATTGGATTTTGAACTGCCCTTGTAATTTCTCCAAACATCTTTCTCCTTCTGTCATATTACACATCATTATTATTTTTTGGTGTTTCGTCCACTTGGCATGCTTGAATTAATCATATTTGGCCTTTCCCTATTCCTGGGCCAATGCCGTACAAGCATTATATTAATGAAATAATTGGTAGTTTAGGAGAAATAAGATTTATTGAAAAATTAATTGCAAATAGTAGGTAAATCGCTCAGCTTTAGTAAATAGTTTTATTGTCGAACCCACGACGATTGTGCTTTTTTTAGAGCTTTATAAAACAAGAAAAGCTTTGCAAAAAAAGTTGAAGTTAGGCTGAAACGTTAAATGTGCTGCTATCTTGTATCAGTACATATTTTGTATTTTTTACGTGATCAATAATGGCAAATGCAACAATGACAATCAAATCAATTGATAAAGAAAATTATGTTAATTTTATGATATCATTCCCTGGATAAACGAGAGTTATGATCGATGTCCAATATAGATTGACCTGAGACCTCGAAACCTTATTTTCCAGTCAGGTGAGCATGGTTTTATTTAAATTAGCTTCGATTAATTTGGGTTAAAGTGTCCAAATTTTTACCACCGTAACATTCGGAAATATGTTGTTATTCTTTAAATCTTACGTATTTTTTATTTTAATGTAGTATCAGTACAATATAAATGATTATTCGGAAATCGTCACTAACGGTCACTAATCACCACACACGTATGATATAAAATTTAGCGTTGTTTTTAATTAAAATTGTATACATAAAATCAAGGCTTGAATGCTACATAAAGCCAGTGCTTATCTGACCAACAATTTTCTTTTAAATTTGCAATCTGCACTTTAAGGCCAACTCCAAAAATACAATAGCAATAACGGCCATGATCAACGTTGAATAAAATTTTAGGGAACAAGCGCACAGCCCTTTCTTAAAACAATAGTCAACTTAGATTTTAAAGTTAGTTAAATAAGAAAGCATAAAAGTGGTTCTATTATGACTTGACAGAAACTCCTTAATTTTAAAATAAACCTAATAAATGAAAAGCTTTGAAAGGCTTCTAAAGAAAAAAGTTTTTAATAACTTTGCAGAATATAAAAACAAACACAAAAGATTAAATCGTACTAAATGGATTTGGTTGTAATTGAAGATCAGATTAAAGTAGATTATAATGAAAATTAAGTGTAACAGCTTAGAGATTCCTTATTTTAAATTGACTTCAATAGTATTTTATTTTTATTAGCATTTTGTATTTAAATAAATAAATAAATATAAATATATAGTCATAATAGTTTAAAAATAAATGAATGATTATAATAACCTGGTTATTGAAAAATTCACCCTTATCCATGTAGGTAAGATATATTGTGTTTATATAATTCGGTATATCTCTTAAATCTTTATTTTAAACTACGATAGCTAGAAAAGCGCAAACCTGATGTTCGTTAATCGGTTTTATATCCTTCGAGTGTATCAAGGATGCGGGCGAGTGTAAGCACACTGCAGGTACTGGAAAAGAGTGGGTAAGCAATCTGGCGAGGTAATCCCTTGTGCTCGCACCTGTTGGCCGAAAGTAAACTTGCGAATCCATGCTTTGAGTCGGCGAAGCACGTAGCGGCTAAGTCTTCGTTTTCTGTCACCGGAGGGGGGGGAGGGTTAAGTGAGGCTTACTCGTCTCGTATAAACTGCTGAAAAATCTTCATCTTCTTTTCAAGAGCGTTGTATTTATCGCCTTCACTTTTATAGAACGGTGCTTACCTACAGTCTTTCTTTTGTTTCTTGGGAGAGTGTCAGAGTTGAATCGGACCGTATCAAGGGGCGATGAAGGACTACCAGAAGGGGAAATTCGTAACTGCCACGGATTATCTCTAGCAAATTAATCAAAGTTAGTAAAACTAAGATTTTGTAACAATTCTAAAGTTATGAATACTCTATTAACTAAAATGAATAGCATAAAACTATGAATAGCTGGATCAAGGGGCGTCGGTGCCGCAACGGTTTAGGCGTTGACAGGTCGCTCATCACTGTAAGGTCAAGGTCCCGGGTTCGAATCCAGCGGCCCTGCATTCGAACCCGACATACTTACAAATGGGCTTTTTTTTCAAAAACACCGGCACCCGAGGGTTGATAGAATCTCTGCTGTTGCGAACCCTGGGGGGGGGGAAGAATTCGGTTCCCTTCTTTGGTCTGTTACAAAATTTCCTATGACTTATTTTAGGTTTTATTCTTCTCTTTAATTTACAAAAACAGATCTATTTTGTATTTAGTATAAGAAATTAAATGAAAATGTATTTTTTAGTGACTTTTTGATTTTATGAAATTACGTTGGAAATAATATGGCAGCAAGTTTTCAAAAGTCAGTGAAAAAGAAAATGTAAATGCTGTTTCGTTAAATTGTTTCATCACTTAACAATCACAGTCAAAAACTGAAAGTATAAACAGATTATTTACTGCACCTGTGACAGTTTGAAAATAATTATAAAGCATATTTGGGTTCTTCATCTGTTGCTTTATTTTTGCAGCAAATCTTAGTAGATTATAAATTGGAATAATATTTGTGGAAGTTCATGAAACTCTTCCTGCTTATTAAATAGCATCCGAACAGAAAGATAAGATGTGAAAATATTACCAAACGATCTGTAGTTTTAGTCTTTTTTGTTAGGAGAGACGTAACAATGCTCATATTCAATATTTTTTTCTCTTAATTGTATAAAAGCACATCTGTACTTTGCGTGTATTACCAGAGATTCAATAAAAGTTAAATTTTTATCGTGGTTTTAATTATAAAATCAGGCAGAAAATCTGGCAGAGGTTTTTCCAGACTGATTGATTCCAACAGGCAATAATACAATTGCGAGGAAAGGCGGACCGGAGATGATCAGTTACATAGTTAAAAGATGCCGTTATTATTATTATTTTATCGTTCAACCATCATAAACTGTAGACATGATTCAACATTTTACATCAATGATCATATCATCACGTCAAAAGACTGTCAGATCCGTGTGTTGCATGCTCTAATCTCTATAGTACTTCGAAAAGTACTTTTATACACAAAATTAATACTCTGATGTTTCATAAAATTTAATCAATGGAAATATGATTTTTGTTTAATTTTTAACCTGCAGCTTTTTAGAATAACGCTAAGAATAAAATTTAATAACAAATTAATAATTAATAAAGACCAATTAATAACCAATTAAGATCAATAAAGAAGGGGCGTCGATGGCCGCAACGGTTTAGGCGTTGACACGGCGCTCATCACTGTAAGGTAAAGGTCCCGGGTTCGAATCCAGCGGCCCTGCATTCGAACCCGACATACTTACAAATGGGCTTTTTTTTCAAAAACACCGGCACCCCGAGGGTTGATATAACCTCTGCTGTTGCGGACCCGCATTAAAAATAAAATAAAAATAAAAAATTAATTAATTAATTAAAACAATTGATCACCGATTTATTATATTAATTACATTACAAGACATTGTTTTTAAAATAAAAATGAAATAAAAAATAGTAATTTTGTAGGTACTTTAGTTAAATAGTTTCCGGTCATTTTGGTCTGCATGCATATTCATGCTGTTTTGGTATATCAGACGCGCTTCGGCTTCACGCCAGTTTCAGTGTAAATTTAAATTTTTTAACAAATTTCCTAAACATATCTGTGTGTATATCAGCAGACTTTCAATAATAATTAAATTCGTAACAAGGTTTTGAAATTGAAAAGACTATCAGATCGGTGTCCAGACGCGTAGCGAGGAAAGGCGGATCAGCTAAATTGAAATCACATGCTTTTTGTTACTGTTTTATCACAAAAAAATCCAATCTGTTGTTGTTCACTATTGTGTTACAGCATGTTCTTGCGTTACTGTTCGTAATTATTAAAGAAAAAAGTTTATTCGATTTTTTATTTGAAACTGGTTTAAATGACTGATCTTTTTTTTTAGAGTAAATTTTAATTATTTATTTAATAATTAAATTAATTTACGTCGAAGCAGTTTTTTCCAATCTTACCTAAAATCATGGACATTTGAGATCGCCAGTTAACTTCGCCGACATTTCCTTTTTTAAATCTTCTTGTACATTTTTCCTCCTTAGCCTTAACTTCCGTCCTAAAAGGGAAAAGTGTAAGCCTCGAGGAAAAGGTGATTTCTTGGAAAGATTTCCCTGTTGGACATGGGTTGGCCTAATCCTTCCTTCGTCCTCCACTCTCTCTCCGCCCCCTTCCACGCACCGCTAAAACGCTATACGCTATTATAACTTGGGGTCCTCACAATAAAACCTCACATAAATCCTACCCTCCACTAACTTAATAGTGGTTTCCGCCCCAACGGACTAAGTAATTTTTGACAGCCGCCTAGGTAAAGCCCGGCTCTTTAATGTTATTTATTACTGTCGTACAGACTCGGCAAACGATTTTTCGCCTTGAAAAGTTTATGTGTATCATTCGTCTCGTGTTTATTTATGTAAAGAGTGTTGTGCAATAATTACAAATGTCATTTTTATTCCTTATAGATAAATATTATAATCTTTATTACACTTGTCTCATTGAAATTAACTACAGATCTGGGTCCAATTGTAGCGAGTGGTGATAAAATCACGATATAATGATGCCAAATTTAAGGGCTCAACTTAGTATTTTGATACCCTACGTCATTCCGTGACAAAGGAAAGCCCTCAATTCTCCGTTTTGTACAATGCACACCAACACTCGCATTTATCCGAGGTCTGACGTCCTTGAGGGCTGTGATACCTTTAGGAGTTTCGAATCGGTTGCAATACCTGCAAATTCAATACATTTGCCGTTTAATAATTACACTCGTTATCGAAAAAGATATCACCATTGTATTAAAAAGGATGTTATATTAAAGAGACGTAAAATCGTACAGCGCAGTAACCATATAAATAGAAGGCACGAGTTGTGCCAATAATCAGGGGTTTATTAATGAGCCTATCTAATGCTATTGTTAGAATAAGGGGAACGCCCGCAGTCCCATCGTTTAAATACCACCCGGATTATGTCTTGCCGGCAAATAATTTACATAATAATGTTAGTTGCCGAAAGCTCAGGTAATTGCGTAAATGCTCTCGCCCACGGGGGTCCCAAATTGCCCAAAATTTGGAAAATTAACTCGGACAATCGAAATTAACCCAATATACCTATTGCTTTTAAGGTGTATATTGCGAGTATCTGTTTGCTTAACTCATTTCTTAGAAATTTATTGTCTTGGACAAACATTGCAAATAGAACTGTAAAAGTATTTGAAATGAATTGCCGAAATTGGCCAAAATAATATTGCATTCTGAGTTGCAATCAACTCTATTTTTGGGATTTTTTGACTTTATCCAACTAGGTATGAGTAGAAATATAACAAACTCGATTGAACAAGTTTTATTTTTGTCATCGTCCGCCTATTCACGCTGCAGGTTCAATCAGCAGCCTTTCTCTGAACTTTGATATCTTCTAGACTCTCATCGTCTCTTTCCTTACCCCAAAATTCAGACTTATAATCAATTAAATGTATATTTAATATTGAACTTAATGCTTTATATGAAAAGAAAGTCTTTAAAAAATTTACTAACAACATTGTAAAAAAGAAGTTCCACGAAAATATTGTCCTTTAGTGTTAATTTTTCTCAGCAAAATCTGACTAAAAAAATAATTAAAACTTTATCGAATGAATATATTTTTTTGATAATTTTCAGTAAGCAAATTCCCCAAGCTGGAATTTCACGATAATAAAATAAAAATATTGTTGGCAAAAAAAAAAAAAAAAAAAAAATTCAAGCTGGAATGACCAAGTTTGTTAAAATTTCCCAGT
The DNA here is from genome assembly GCF_000648675.2 of Cimex lectularius. Taxonomy (NCBI): domain Eukaryota; kingdom Metazoa; phylum Arthropoda; class Insecta; order Hemiptera; family Cimicidae; genus Cimex; species Cimex lectularius. The sequence goes on along the minus strand of NW_019392858.1, from coordinate 469,434 downwards.
CCACTTTTATTGAGTTGTATTTGTCTTAGGATGTTTGCTTTATTTCACACTCAGAAATCACCACTTTTTTATTTCTTCTTTTGTAGTATTTTTCAATTTTTTATCGATTAATATAATTATTTCAATTCTTTGGTGTTTTACAAGACAACACTAAAAAAAACTTATTCTTCCATGAAACAGTATTGTTACTCAAAATTGTATCATTTAGACTACCATGTCATTGTTTGTTAGATAATAATATGATCATCTGATTAAATTTTAGTGTTTGTTCCCAATCAAAGAATATATATTTAACAAAACTATCTAAAATAATAAAATTACGTTTTGCTACTCGAATTTATTTTCTACCATAATCTTGATACAGATAAAATATATTGTATCCTTTTTGTTCGACATGGTCTTTAAAAAATCTTGGTCTGCCTAGTCTTGTTATGATAGGTTAATAGTATTTCTAAGATGTTTCCTTTAATTTACGCTCCGAAATCACAACTTATTTATTTTCGCTTTTTCATTCTATTTATTTTATTTTTAATCGATTAAATGTACATTTTATAGTAAATAGTTGTTTTATTATTTTGTATGGTCAGAAAAACATTATCAAGATACTACGGAAAATAAGACAACTCTTAAATTTTTTTCTTTTCATATCATAGAACGTTTTTGTTGCCAAGATTCTATCATTCAGTCAATTTCAGATTCATCTGCAGGCACACGGAGAAATCTCACAATAAATAGAATATATTGGAACCTGCTGGCTGGAGTGGACGGTTATCAAAATACCGGCCCGCGTAGTCTCGCTTGTTAGGACAATTCTAGGAACTATCTTCTATACTCAGATATCATTTTTTATAGTCCCTTTATCTGCAGTTAGGTTTTTTTTAAATTGAAATTAAAATTGGATCAACAGAAATATAAATATAATAAAATTATACTTGTGCCATTCCAATTGATTTTATTTTTTGGGAGTTTGGACTTTTTTTTAATATTTGGTTTGAGTTAATACATTTGCATTATAATGTATGCATGAGACAATAACCAATCCTGCCTAATATCGCAGCCCATTTCTCCACCAACTTTTCCCAGACACCACTCCTTTTGTTTTCTAAAGGATTAAATTTATATTATACGTTATTAAATCTATTTTATATTTATTAGTCTATGTTCAGAACACTGAAAAACAAAATAACATTTTTTTTGCTTTCAAAAAAGACAATATCTCATTGACTAAATAGAAATCTGTTGTCACTAGCAATATTGTCTACTGTTTCATTTGGTTCAAGAAGCATTATACCTTTTTTTAAACATAAACCATCCCTAACCATCTTCTCTTATAGTATATTAGTTTTGGAAAAATAGCTCAATTTTCATAGACCTGCTGAATTTTAATTGTTTCGTAACTTAACGAAAAAAAATTTACATAAAAATTTGTACATTATAAGACAGCATTGAAGTTTGAATGTTTTCCAGGATAGTCATAAAATTGTTGTAAAAAATTTATAAAAAATAACCTATTTCTGGCTTTAAAACTACAATTAAATAACTTCGTGCAATTTCGTGAAACATGGTTTTTTTTGTGTAATAACACTATCTTGTTTTGATTTGATTTGATTTTTGATCAATCCTAGTGCCAGGCAAAACAGAATTTAGTGGTAGTGTAGGAATATATTTTTTATGTTTAGATAATTAGATATTCCGTGTATTCCAACCGAATCTGTTTGACTACCTCCCACGTTAAAATACAATTGTGTCTAAAGCGAAATAACGGGAAAAAAAGGTCCGTTTGAATTCTCTATATATGTTCTTCCGAAATGAGAAAAATATGTACGGCAAGAAATCCCACTTACATAACAGATAGCGATGACAAAATCGGTTAATAATTGCTGCTGATAACCCCCTAATCTTACTCGAAATATGAAGAGGTAAAATTATTCTTCGGTCTTAAATAAAAATTCATCACTTGGAATATTTTAAATTTAAGGCGTTTGAAGTCCATTGTTACCTTGGAATACTTTCAACCAGAAATAGAACATTTATTTCTCCTCAATGGAATGCGTGTCTGTAATCTTCCTACAGCGATTTTATGTTAAAATGTAAAACCCGCTCTAATTTTTTTTTTTATAAAATTTCCTATTTCCCATGGTTTTATTTAACTCGAACAAATTGTTCAATGAACGCTTCTGTGAGGTTTTTTTTTATTAAAGCATAAAAGTTTAAAACTGTTTGTAGCATTAAAATGTTTATATTGATTGATAGCCATGGTTGTCCGCAAGAATATGTTATTTATGTTATAACACTTCATTAGCATTTTATTTCAAATGAGTTTTTTTTCCAGAGTTGTCAGGACGTGAGCAAATTTCTGGGTGTGCCGTTCAACCTCCTTCAGACACCTTAGGACAACGAAGGATCCTCAATTATTTAACGTTATTAGTTCATGTGTAAGGTCTTCTGTTGAATACATATAAAATGTAGCAAATTTTTGTATGAGTATGGATGTTATCTACAAAAGTAATTATCATTTATTACAAAGAAAAGGTTGGTCAATTGTTGATTTTGTACAAGTTTAAAAATTATAAGAAAATATTTAAAACAGCTATTCGTCAATTGCCATCAACAATACTGATAACTTATGTGCCAATATAACAATTACCGTAAGTACCAATAATCTCTACTATTAATATCGTCAATTATTTTGATAAAAATGAAACCTATTACATCTATTCAGTGGTGGATATTCTTTTATTCTAGAAGGAGATAAATTGAAAGTTATTTATTTTCCTCAGTTCCATTTATTTTGAACCGTTTTATAAACTGAAAATGTAATGATAGTTACCTATGCGGGAATTGATTGGGTATACAATTATCGTTGAAAAAATATTATTTTATTAGTCCGAATAGCCATTTGTTGTCCTTTCAAAAACAAAATAATATTATGTTGCCTACTTTGTTGATACATTATGATTTTATTTTTACTATACTAAAATAAAGCTCAAACTTTTTAAATTTAATTTTGTAAGTATATATATATTTTTTTTAGTTTTGTTTAAAAACATTTTAGTTCTGTAAATATAGTTATCAGAAATGTTTGTACAAATTAATTATATTGTAATTTAGGTGACGTTTTGGGGAAGTATAATATTAATTTGATTCAATTAAAATTGGAAAAAACACAAGTTATAAATGAATGCTTATACGGCCGGGATGTGAATATAGTTTTGATTAATATTATATTTTATTGCTTTAGGTCAATGTAATTTAGATTTGGATGTAAAGAACAATTTCCTAGTAGAATTAACATTAGATCAATGTGTTATGTGACAATTTCTACTAGGAACATTTAGTTGAATGTTAACACATAGTAAATGAATTGTGTTTAGGGTAGAAAATAGTTCGGAAGAAGGCGGTGAAATCGCTTTTCAAAGGAAAATGTTTAATTAACGTTGAATTTTGGAATTATATTTATTTGTAAAATACGTATATTTGAAAAGCACATTGTGATCTTTTCTCAGTCGAATGTTATTCGTATACCGTTCACGTGGGCGGTTAGGTGGTGATAGTTAAATTTAAAGATTGATATAGATGAAAGTAAAACAAAAATATTAAAATTAAAAAAAAAATTGCCGAGATAGCATTCTAGTAGTGATACTGCTGCTCCTATTCCGTAAAAAAAATTATAGGCGAAAATTGGTTAGGTGTAAGTAGTGAATATAATAATGCAAGTGCCAATAATGTTAATTTTGTTGATTTCATATTAGTACCCTGACCTTGTTAAATTTTATTTTACAGCCCGTAGTTTCGCTGGAAGCGATATTCGCGCGTATGTACTTTAAAACTGTTTATTAAATACGCTGTACTTAATCTTTAACTTAATCCTGTTTTTATTGATTTTAAAATGTTATTTTGTAGCGATTATCTCAATTACTTTACCCCTCAGAGAGAAATAAAAAAAACTAAAAAAAATAAAGAATATTTTGTTATTTAAAAAGTAAATAATTAAATGTTCGAATATTATAATGTGTACAGAACAATGCTCAATTTATGTGTGACCATTTTGAAAAATGTTCACACTCGCTTTACTGGGTTCCAGAAGAAAAGTATATGAATAAAATAAGTTTTTTATAACAATTCTTCTTAAAATTAAATGAATTATATTTCAGACCGGTTGAGAATTACATTATCTGTGCCTTATTTCGATAATAGCAGTAGTCAAATTATCGCCGATTGACATTTTAAAATAAATGAACTTACAAAAAAAAAAAAAATAAAATAAAATAAAATATAAATGTCGCACTTTCATTAATTCTGTTTATCTAAAAGTATGGTTATTTATTACAGTTGGCAATATATAAAGAATTAATTCGGCAAATTGAACGATCCAAATTTATGAAATAAGTAAATGTATGGTTGTAATTTTGAGTAACACAATGAAAACAATTTTAAAATTATAATCTTAAATGTGTTATTTGTAATGGCATGGTACTTCTAAAAACTTATTAAGTGTGGTGCATTTCTAAAATTTGGTGCATTTTTCCAAGCATAAAAATCTACGTTATTTATTTAAAAAAAAAGAAGATGTGTAAATCAAGCTTAAAACGTTTTGATATCAAGTAAGTCATTGTCTGATGTATTTGAAACATTTCTTCATTCTCACATTAAACGTTTTTTTATATTTAATAATTAAATCAAATTTAAACAAACGAAAATAAATAAAGAGGTTTTTGAATTTATCAGATTATGGCTTTGGTGGCGTGTTTATTGTACTTGAATGTATTTTTGCAGACATTTTTGAGGTTGTACGAAATGCACAAAAGAATTCTTGAAAGTGTTTTTTTGGGTTTAGGCATCTCACAGCTTCTATTTGAAAAAAAGAAGAAAAAATAATGTCTGACTCAATTATTAAATGTGATGCAATGTGCCATAATTGTGAATGGCTGTTTCTTTACCAATTAAAAGGAAAACAGTGTTGTTAATTCGTTTTATAAGTTTATTTTTCTTTTTTTCCCCATTTTTATTAATTTTGTTTTGTTGTCGCCTGATAGCACTACGACTATAAATTCAGGCGTTAGTCGTAGTCCCGCCTAATCTTTGATGTTTTATTTCAAATGTGACATATTAGTTTGATTTCTAGAAGAATATTTTTTTCATTACCTGAACTGAAAAATTAATTACACACTGATTGCTTATTTAATTTATAATTTGTTTATAACACACTTTTATAAATTGGTTGCAAGAATTATAATTTTCTTTTTATTATGAAACATAATATTTTTAAAAAATTAAGAGGCAGGGCTTAGTGAAGTAATTTGCTGACTTGTGTATAGAGTAATGTGTATATAGTTTCTAAGTCTGTTATTTGATGCTTCAAAAATAGATGTAAGTAAAAATGTATTATATGGAAGTATATTAATAAATTGTGTACATTGACGTATTTACTAGTTTTATTTTGTCCTGATCCCATCCAAGCAGTTATTTATTATTTACAACATAGAACGTAGAAGTACTGGTTGAAATTTCTTACTCAAACAAAGTCAAGAGCGAAGAAAGTCCTTTTATCCACACAAGGTAATTTCTTTTATAACAATCAATCGATAAAAACATACGTACAGTCAATCAGACAATAATAACAGTTATTAAATAGAATTTTCTTTTGTGTTTAGATGGTGGTAAATAATTAAAATATTTTTCCTTCTTGTTTCAATTTTTTTCAAAATATTTTCACTATTAGATCGAAAAATTCATTTCCCATAACGTAACTAAGTGATCAGATCATTTACGTCATCGTACTAGAAAAATTAACATTAAAATTCTACGTAAAAAGGTATCAACTATTTGTAGTATTATGTTAGATATTTTGGACAAATTTAGAAAATATTAATCCATTTGTGTTTAGTGGTCTAATAGACCAAATTACTTAATTGAATTAATTATTCTTTTTATGTAAGGTCTTGGTTGAGGTGAAAAGGTTAGCTAGCCGAAGGGCGTGGGTTCGAATCCCGCTCGTGACACTTACTTTTTCATCTCAACCAAGACCTTTCATAAAAAGAATGATTATTTGGAGATCGTGAGATGCTGGATTCTAAACCAAAGTCACATCTCACGATCTCCAAATAATCATTAATTAACGGTCACTAAACCACACGCACACGCACGCACGCACACACACACACACACACACACACACACACACACACACACACACACACACACACACACACACACACACACACACACCACACAAATTATTTATCTATCTCTTCTTATCTACATATCTCTTTCTACCTATCTGTCTGCTTTTTTTCCACACACACTATAATACACACACACACACACACACACACACACACACACACACACACACACACACACACACACACACACACACCACACAAAGAATAATTAAGGTCAATATAAAAGGATTTAATCTTAACACATTATTGAAAAAAGAAAAATTATCTTAAATATCTTAAACTTACAACAGCTCGGTTACCAAAGATAATATCTGAAAGAAAACGTAACATTTCATTGGTTGACATCTTAACAAGAGGTTTTTCAAATTAAGTTCTCCCTAAGATTTGCGTAGAGAGAAGAATGCAGGAAAATATGAATGAAAATCTCCAGGACATATATGTCGTATACCGTGCAAAGTTGTTCGCAATCTATTATATATTTTATTCCATGGAAAAATATTTTTATGTAATTTTTATTTGACAATATATTTTGCACGAGGTCTCTCTGTTTGTGAAATCGCACTTTTGGGATTAAAAAATACAACTGGGGGACATTGAAGGAACATATGTTTTGAAGAGATAATTAATACGCGAATTAGGTATTTTTACAATGTCCTCTGAAAACAGCTCATTCTCCCATTTTTCCAAACTATATATAATATTTGTAAGTTTAATGATTTAACAGATTTTTTTACAATAATTCAACTTGAAATTGTGAGGTTTCTCTACGTGGTCTGCGAGGTACTAGAAGTTTGTTCGATACTGATCATTTTGATTTGCGTCGCTGCTGACGCGTCTGACAGACCGAAATGAACGGCAACGACCAAATTACAAATTCAACTTTAGTCTTGTTAATCGAGTTATGTTTAGTGGTCTAATTGGCCAAATTACTTCTTTAAATTAATTGTTCTTTTTATGTAAGGTCTTGTTCGAGATGAAAAAGTTAGTGTCACGAAAATTGGTGTTATGAGACACCTAGAAGAAATGTCCTATTTTATGGCAACCAGCTTTAATTTTGTTAAAATATTTTGAATAAAATCTGATTATATGATTTGGGATCTGATTGTGAAGGTAGTTTTTGCAAAACTTGCTCTACATTCCAAGTTTGGGCAACACTGCGGGTAACACTGATACGGAAGTGGAGTTGTTTAGATGAGTCCGTGATTAGTGCGTTGAAGTTTACGTGTAGTTAAAATGTTTTTGGAGTACAAATAAAAACTTCAAAAACAGATTTATAATGTGGTTATGTACGATTGAACTCAGTAAAATTCAATAAAGAAAGATTTCGTTTAAAAAAGGAAGTTCTAAACAAAATTTGTATACAGTGATTCAACCTGAAGAATATTAGATATTCTATAAAAATACAATATTTATTAAGATTTCTCTTGACATAATATATATGTAATTTGGTCGTTAGAGAAATATTTATTTGCATATCCTCACTGGTTTGGATTCACTGGGCATATTTTTCCATATTCAGTCTTACTCTATATTATTTGTACCCATTTTGATAAACTCGAAGTATTCAAGGGCATTGGAGTATTGAGCCGATTCTTGGATAGGATAGAAAATTTCAACGTCATCTGGTAATGATGTTGTTAGGATGTATAGGAAAATCAGAATTATAAAGAAAGGGTCCAAGAATTTTATTGAACTGATATCCGAGTAGTCGAAATACGCACGTCACTCTGAAGCAGCGTTCAATTAAATAGGATTCCAGGATAAGGTAATAAGGAGTGGGTAGGAAGGGTTTAAGCTTGGAAAAGATGACTGGGTGCCAGACAAAAAGCCTGGGGCCTCAACCAGGAACCAAACACTTTGTTCTCTGGAGTGGAAAAAATGATGTCAAAAACAATTGTATGTGAATCTAGCGTTTTAAAAGGAGCCTTTTGAGGATTTTGAACAACAGAAAATGTAATTTTCAACGTATAATCTGTTTTTTAGCACTTTCCAAATATAGAGAAGAACTAACTGGTAGTTCTTACTTGAAAAAGAAATATGAGGTGAAAATATATATTGGACGCGAAAATATCATGCTTTGTGAATGAAATATTAAAAACGATAATTATTCAGAAATCGTGAGATGCGGTCTGGTGTGATGTAGGTTTCAGAAAAACATTTTCTACTTTGATTGAATATAAAAAATATATTTTGCATTTTATAAATACACTTTTTTCTACATGTTTTTGTTAAATGTAAACAATGTTTGTAAATCCCAGGCCCTGAAGATGATCTCAATAAAGATCGAAACGACAAAGAAAATGTTTTTCTGAAGCCTCCATCACACCAGACCGCATCTCATGATTTCTGAATAATTATCGATTAACTGTCACTAATCACCACACATTAAAAACGATCTTAAATTGGGAAATATTTGAGGAGAAAGATTGGGTTTTATAAATTAAGATCACTGGAACCACAAAATTGGTTGACTAGAGTCTTGTTTTCAGACCACGTTGCCTTTTTACTTGCTACAATTATACAAAGCTTGAGTCTTAGGAAGAAAATAAAAGAGATAATCACAAAAAATATTTTGGTACGTTAATTGCCAAATGTGTAAAAATGGGATATGATATCATGAAATAATATCAAGAAAAAATGGCACATATATAGCTAGAAGATATAAAACTAGAGTTCAGACAGGGCATCATTGGGAGGACATGTTTTCATTCTCATACAAAGCTATCGACACCGACCTAGGGGAAAACATGTATTTAAAAGACAGGTCACCAAGATTTTTTTATGTCTGATGATGGCTCTAAGGTGCCGAAAGCTCGGTGAACCCAACATTTAGTCTTCCTTTTTTTCCACCTGTCCAATGACGAAGATTGGAACCCTACAAATATATGTATGCTTGTTTATTGTATTGTTATTTTTTTTCTCTGTAGCTGATTTAATATAGGATTTGATGCCTATTATATACATTATTTACGTGCCAACTTTCGTAGAAAGATGATATCTGAAATGTGTATATGCTTTTTGCATAGTTCTTATTTGTATGTTGATTTTTGAGAAAAAGATAGTGTTTATATTCTATATAAAGCTTGATTAATACAAAATTATCAACTATTCCTAATCTCAACTAATCCTAAACACGCCCTAACAGACCAAACTAGCAATATAGGTAGACCAAAATGATTGGTAATGACAAAATTGATTTAAATTATTTAAAACTCTCAAATTTAGAGAACTGGTAAAAGTAGGGTTTTTCGAACAAATTACTTTATTCAATAATTCTGATCATTGATCAATATATAAATCCTTACTCTTCAACTTGTTTCTTGATTTTGATAATTTTACATTTTATTCACCTTAGATCCTGTTTATTGTATACGAGCTTCGAAAGGGTGCATATGTTTTCTAGATATATGAGATATGTTGAAATAACAATACCCGAAGGTATGACACGCCTAAGCTGCAGAACCTTTACAGACTGCCCAAGATATTTATTTTCATAACAAATATCATGATAGTTTGAGCTAAAGAGATACGAATTATCTCCTGACAATCAGGGACCCAAAGTCAAGGAAAATTACACCAAACAAAAACATCATCTTCGAAGGAAAACTTGATTCTCTTGACATAGTCCACTGTTTTAACGCATTAAAGTTGAAATACAACCACGATGCAATTTTTATAAAACGAATATAAGTGATGGTTTTAGAATAGTTTTATACATTTCAACTCGTATGGCCAGCGGGGCAACATAGCTCTGAAACTTTTACTTTCAGGACAAACTACTCCTTCCCGGAAATTTCCGACAGTCCGTACCTCAGGTTCAGACTAGGATTATCCTTCAAAATGGACATCTTGTCACCGAAATGACAACGCTAAAACCGTGTGTGAAGTTTGAAGCGAAATAAAATTATTCCTTTATGGTTACTCTACCGTCCAAGAAGAGGGGATCAATCAATCCTATTAACGAAAGAAGAGAGTTGTGATTGATGATGTTTGCAACATTATTTGAAGATTGGAGAAAAGATGACCCCTTCGTTCGGCTCAAACGGGTTCATTACATAATTGTCAAAAACTTAGCTACAAATAGGCGGCATGGTATTGATTGGTAAATCACGTCATAAGAGTGAAAATATGGGGTCCGAAACCTATTTGATATAGTTCCGCACGACAGAATTTAATAGCATATGAAAGCACCCATTTAGTCTTGAAGGTCTGTTTTGAGTTCTTGTAAACCTCATGGCAGCCGTTTGTCGACAGTGGCAGTGGACGACTGCACGATCGTGTGAAAGGGGCATATAACAGCAGCATTAAATATTTCAAGGAAATATTTCAGCTTATTTCAAAACAGTCAAAAATTACAAAAAAAAGGAAGCAGGTAAATTATTATCGAAATATGCTTCAAAATTCCTTAAAAGAAACCGTTTACATCAAATGGTGATATAAAATAAGTGCTTTATTAACTTATTTAACCATGGTATGAAACTCGTCACATACTCCGCATACCATACACCCAGAGTGATTAAAGAATTCGTTCCAACTTCAAGAATTTTTGAAATGTCTGTAGGTTCCAGAAGAGTAAGAAGTCTGTTCAAGACTTTTCTCCAAAAATCCCAATGTAGTTTTATTTTTTGGATATAATCTCGAGGTCATCCATGAATGTAGGCATTTTTTAACGCTAATGTTCTCTTGGTTGTTCTTCAAAAAGGGTTATTTTATGTTATAAGCCGGCTAAAATGGGAAAAATAGAAGAGTAGAGTGCCTTGGGTAATTTGTACCTTCTCCAGGGCTCTGGAGACACTCTAATCAGAAGTATATAAACTAGACTATAAATTCTTTAAAATACGAAAATAAAAGAATTTAAGTTTAGATACTTCTGATTAAAAATCAGTAAGAGCAAAAATATGTGTCTTGTTCTTATATATGTTTTATATTAAATTGGCCAAAAAATTAAATTAAAATGTGTAATATATCCTTTAGTAGAGTCCTGAAGAAAGTACAATAAAGTTTCGAAGGCTACGCGAAGATTTAATATTAAAAATGTATTCTTTGACCACATCCGTGTTAATAACTAAAAGAACATTATCTGCATAAGTTAGTCGATAAATCAACAAAACTTTTTTAAGAATGTGTAACTGTTTTGCTGTTACAACATGGCTCTATTTTGTACAATTACTCACACCAATCTGAGCCACGTTGATGCTTAGCACAGATATTAAGTGATAAAATCATCCAGCGAACGATGCAGTTTGTACTAGCCAGATAGTTCAATGTTTGCCCATCGGCAGGTTTGAAACCATATTTAATATGTCCTTGAAATTGGTATTTTAAATAAACAAATGGCACGTGGGCTTGCCGTGGCGGCTCAAGGGAATCTTTCCATTTACATACCTTATCCTTCCTAACAAACCGATACATCCAAGTAACACAAGGCATCTCTTTCTCTTTTTTTTTCAATTTTAACCGGCGTATAACATAAAATAACCCTTTGTGAAGTGTTTTCAAACAGAATTTTTGTTTTCATTCTTTTATGTACAAAACTTTTGAAAGTTAAAAAAGTAAAATTAAAAATGTATATATCGAATATGTAAGCAATGTAGGTTTATGTACAAAGTAAATTTATTGATCATTATCATCTCAGATTTATGTAATAGAGGCCGCTTATTCCCAATGAAAAAATATTAAATTTCGGGTAAAGTAACGATTTGAAATGGCTGGGACATGCAAAAAAGCATGTGAAATACAAGAACCACGCAGGTCGTTTATTTATCCATCTGAGGACTTCTCGGTCTCAGACTGCATGGATAAATTGTAAACTTTACATAATTTTACATTTTTGTTCCCTTTTTAAAACTAAATCATTGGTCAAAATTCGTCCCTACTGTATCTGTTCTGTCGTCTCAACGGACTATAAAGGAGAGGAAGAACACAGGAGAGCATCAGATACAATGATATGGTGTACAGATGGCTCCAAAACAAACGAAGGACTGGATCGGGCGTTTTCTGTGCAAGCCCAAAACATGAGCAATCAAACTCATTAGGGAAGAACACTTTGGATTTTCAAACAGAAATACATGCCATCCATACTTGTGACCTGGAAAATCTTAAAAGAGGTTACACTGGCAAAAAAAATCCTCATAAGATCTGATAGCTGAGCAGCCATTAAAGCATTAGCATGTAAAAGAATCACATCAAAATTAGTCAGTGAATGCATCCAAAACCTCCAAAACCTGGGGAAACACAACAACCTGATGAAATCTTGGATGCCAGGGCAGAGGGGAATTTTGACTAACGAGAAAGCAGACAGACTGGCCAGAGGAGGATCCGCAAGACCATACATAGGGCCCGAACCTATACTTGGGAAAACAAAAACAAATATAGAATCCTATGGATACACTAGCGGTGCTAGACATAGTAAACTTATGATGAAACAACCATCACCAAGACTGGCCAAATCACTGCAACAACTGGAGAGGGTTAAACTCAGAGGAGTGATAGGACTACTAACAGATCACTGGCATCTGAGAAATCATCTGCACAACATGGGTATGTACAACGATGATCCCATTTGCATGAGGAGGAGGAAACAGCTTAAAAAATATCATCTTCGAATGCGAAGCAACAGCTCAATAGAGATTTAACCTACCGTATGGAGAAAACTTAGGGAATCAAATTGCAGCAGCGAGAGTCAATGACCTGGTACTTCAAAGGAGAAGGATTGAGTCTATTGCACTGAACTAAGGAACTAGGAAGATACATAAGCCAAAAGGCTGCAGTGCCTGGGGAGCACAAACCCCCTTCCTTGTATCCTTTTTTTTTTACTATACCATACCATCTGTCCTGTCGAATATTAAATTAATTTGCTCACGGAAGCATCGTCCCAAGTATTAATTAAACTTTCGTTGAGACAGGTCGATCGACAGTTGGCATTTGTCGCTCTTTTCGAGTTTTAAAAGTTTGTTGGATTGGAGTAAAAACGTTGCACGATAAAAGTGTCGTCGCCGAACAGAATTAACTTCGATTCATTCAGGTCGGAAGGAAGGGTTGAGCTGGGCAGGTTTCGAATCAATGGGTTGTCATGAGAGGATAGTTAAAATAAATGCAAAAAGTCTAACGATGTTACTTTTTTAAAATTCAGTTTCATTTTGTTCGTTAAACCACGTGAACAGAGAGCAAACCAAGTGAAAGAGCCAAAAATCATTTCACCAAATCTTACATGAAGAAGTATGTATTTACAATTAAGCGATGTGTGCCATATGCATTGTGCCGTATAAAGAGGGGGTGTCAACTCAATAAAGACAAAACCGACCAAATAAATATGTAATTTCTGTGGGGAAAACCATTTGATTATATGTTTTTCCATTTATTTTACAAATCCATAGAAAATGCAACAACAAAAATTGTTATTTATATCATATGTACCTTGGGTTACTTGGAAGTATCGAAGTAACTCAAGGCACATCTTCCTCTTCTATTTTTCCCATTTTAGTCGGCCTCCTGGGGAGCGCACTTGCTCCCTTACTTTACTCCTTTACAGCTCAACTCCCATTAAATTCCGACTCCTTAAACTTCGCATACGCCGATGCCCGGCAATCCTCTCCCCCTTTCTATCCACAACCTCCAATCCCATCTTCGTATGCTTTACCCTGGCTTCGACAGTGGAAACTTTAAGGTATACAATCAAAAATCCAAATACATAGTTTTGACTTTTAATCGTAAAACTCTCCCAACTATTTATATTACTGCACCCCAATACTCCAGCGAATATACGTGTATATACGATATCTCGGACTTTACTGGAATAAAAGACTTACGAGGAACCCACACACACAACGAATTGACTTTATTACATATAAAACGCTATTTGAATAAAGTTCTAAACTGACCTAACAAAAACCTGTTGTACACTACGGTAATCGTCCCAATTTGGATTTGGAATTGAACTATATTCAATCTTAACAAAATCCTTCGCACAATAGTTCATATTCCATTTTCACCAATCATACTATCCACTCTGATCTCACCTACCCCACATACCAAACCTAGCCCACACCCGCTACAAAACCCCTTCCCTGTCAACCCTTCCCTCAACGTACTTACTTCAATCCAACAAACTTTTAAAACTTGAAAAGAGCGACAAATCCCAATGGTCGATCGACCTGTCTCAACGAAAGTTTAATTAATACTTGGGACGATGCTTCCGTGAGCAAATTAATTTAATATTCGACAGGACAAAAACGGTAGTGCCGACTTTTGACCGATGATTCAGTTTTAAAAAGAGAACAAAAATGTAAAATTATGTAATGTTTACAATTTTTCCATACAGTATGAGATCTAGATGCCCGTGGATCGGTAAATAAAAGACCACAAGCGGTTCTTGTATTTCTAATGCCTTGCATGTCCCAGCCATTTCGAAGTTACTTTACACGAAATTTAATCTTTTTTCATTAGGAATAAGTGAGGTCTAATACACAAATCTGAGATGATAATGATGATGATAAATTTACTTTGTTTTAACCTACATTGTATACATATATGATTCGATGTATATTTTTAATTTTAATTTCTTTGCTTTAAAAAGCTTTGTAGACAAAAGAATAAATGGTCCAAACAAAACATTCAGTTTGAAAACTCTTTAAAAACGGCTATTTTTTGTTGTACACTTGTTTTTATAATGTTTTCGGAAGCAAGACGTAACGATGAATATTATTTTATATTTGTTTTTACAAGAAAACTTCTAAAAACTAGCTCTTAACAATAATATAAATATTTTCTATTGTTTATTGCCGTTTAATGTGCCTTACCATTTTATATTTTTATTCAACCTGTATAAGATACTACTTCCAACTTTTCTATTAATTAAATTCACTAATTTCGTGGTCCGCTTGACAAATTAATGTATTACAATTAATTAAGGTTTTTAGTTGAGATAAAAAAGTCAATGGCACGAGCGGGATTCGAACCCACGATCTTCGGATTGATACGCCGCTGCTCTACCACAGGTTTTTGGACATTTGAAAAGTGGCAAAAAGGAGGGAAAATTCAAAAGGTGGGGTTGAGATAGGAGGTTGGTGTCCGAGTGGAGCGAGATCACGATAGCTCAAGTGGTAGAGCAGCGGCGTATCAAGCCGAAGATCGTGGGTTCGAATCCCGCTCGTGCCATTGACTTTTTTATCTCAACTAAAAACCTTAATTAATTGTAGTACATTAATTTGTCAAGCGGACCACGAAATTAGTGAATTTAATGATTAAAAATGAAGTATACTTCACTAAACCTCTCCGTGGCCATTTCATTTGTCGTCGAGAATCCACCCCGATTACATGACATTTGAAAAGTGGCAAAAAGGAGGGAAAATTCAAAAGGTGGGGTTGAGATAGGAGGTTGGTGTCCGAGTGGATCGAGGTCACGATAGTTCAAGTGGTAGAGCAGCTGCGTATCAAGCCGAAGATCGTGGGTTCGAATCCCGCTCGTGCCATTGACTTTTTTATCTCAACTAGAAACCTTAATTAACTGTAGTTTTCTATTAATTTTCAAATTTCGGACCCATTTTCTTTGCTGATTGAAAGTGTGTAAATTGAGGTTCTAACATAATGTACATTTTAGCAACTTTCGTTATTTATAACTACATAAACAAGAAAGAGTTCTTTACAAGTTCCTTTTCTGTGTCATGAGCCCAAATCATTTTTATTGGAAGGAGATTGAGCTGAAAGCTTAAAATTCGTGTTTTAAGATGTCAAGAATTAAAGGCCCATATACAATTTTATGCTTTTTAAGGCGTTAATCTCTTGTAAAGAAAATGCAAATTGACATTTTCCTTCTAGTTTAAGACGGATGGTTAAGGCAGGGAATCGGCACAATTAGGATCCCGAGGGACTTTGCCTTCTTCCAGAGATAATTTATTCCGGTCCCTGTCAACATCACATCCACGGAAATGCTAACTTGATTTCCGCCCCTTGAAATATTAAAATGATTTGTGAAGGTTTTCCGTTGTCCATCAGTTAAAGAAGGAGCTACTGTCTCATTAAAGAAGTCTGGCGAATTTAAAAGAAAAAAAATGTCAAAGGCCATAAATATTTAAAAACCGCGGCACCTGAGACACAAATTTCTTAAGGATGTTCAATGTTTAGCAAACAACTCTCCTTAGTCGAAGTCGTAATTTACTCAACAAATTATTTAAAATATTGTTTAAGAACTTCAATTTTGCTAGTCGTATATATAAGTGGTATGACAGACGTGAAGATAGCTGCACATTAGAAATATTAGACATAACTTGAGGCTTAATTTATACAGGGTGTCTTTTTGTAAATAGCCCGGCTGAATTGTCTTGAACCAATGACGCTAAAAATACGTGTTTAATAATTTTTAGTCTAGTTTCAAACTTTTTCCTTTTTTGGAGAAAAATTATCCAGGGTACCTTAGGCACAGTTCAACTTCAAAATTTCAAATAAAACCCTATACATCCTGACACATCATTTTAAAGGATTTTTTTACGCTGAAAACAATGGCGGAATAGGATTTTAAATTGGACAAAAAATGACAAGTTATGGCAAAAAGAAAACGGCACCGTAATTTCGACGAGGAGGTGAATATTTTACTGCATGTTCGCGAAAATCCTAATTCCTCTAGCCGAAATATTGGAAGGGTTTTAGGTTTTTCAAAAAATGAAAGTAGATATGTACTCCGGACTTACAATTTTAAGCTTCTTGTCTAGGGACTACGGTCTCTGATTATGACAGGCGTCTAACATTCCTTGCACAAATCGATTTGGAAGGCTGAAAAAAACGGTCTTCCATACGGACTGATGAATTCGAATTCACGTCTAATGGCATACTAAACCGTTGGAATTTTCGAACGTAAGCAGAGGAAAATCCGAGAATTTCGTACTCTTGTCATCATCAGGTGGTTCACAGTATCAACGTTTGGTGTGGACTTATCGGTAAGAAATTAATTTTCTATGAAAATAATTTAAAACAACAATAATTTAAAACACTATTAGATGATGTTACTCTGCATCAACGACTAAGAATAATTTTCCAGCTTGATGGATGCCCCAATTCTTTGCAGGTGAGACGTCCGGGATTGGTGGATATGTCCTCATGGAACGATCTGTTGGCCGACTCGGTCACCCGATTTAACTACACTTGACTATTTTCTATGGGACCATTTAAAGAAAAGTGTCTACGCCAATCATAACCCAGCAATCTCAGTTGAAGAACTGCGGGCAAAGGATAGAAAATACTTGTCAATTCATCTCCCCTGACTATCGCTCCGAGCACCGGTGAAGAGTGGTCAAAATGAGCAAACCTTGACATCTTTACGCAAGGCAGACAGTTCTAACATGAAATGTGATTTATAAATAGCAAACCAAATGACCGATTTCTTTCTTGAACTTTTGACCGTAACTTTGCCATTTTTGTCCAATTTCAAGTCCAATTCCACCATTGTTTTCAGCGTACAATATCCTTTCAAATGGTCTGTCAGGTTGTATAGGGTCATATTTGAAAACCTGAAGTTTTTCATCTGGGCCTGAGGTACCCTGTATAATTTTTCTACGAAGAAAGGTAAACATTTGAAACAAGTAACATAAGTAACATAAATATTAATTAATTGAAAAAAGGTTAATTAGACAATCGGACCACGAACTGTAATGGATTTGAAACATGACTAAAAAATATTAAACACGTATTTTTTTATAATAAATGTCAATCCTACAGATTTAAAAAATAGTATATTAGATGTACCAAAGAATGGTTGTTACGTTACGATACTACGAGAAGTGCTAGCAGGTCTCTTCCAAGCTATGGCGTGTACCGTTGGGTGTTCATCCTTCTACACAAACTTACGCACATATTTACGTAGAAAACAAACACTTTGAGCCCTGAAGAGGATCTAACTAAAGATCGAAACGTTAGCACGATAAAGAAAATGTTTTTCTGGAACCTACATCACACCAGACCGCATCTCACGATTTCTGAATAATCTTCTACTCAAAATTTCTAAGATTCATGCTCCATAAAAGGTATGGCCATTATCATTCAAATTAAAAAAAAAACTGGGAGAGTCTTGTTAAAAAAATAATTTTTTTAGAAATCGGCAGATGCTGCCACGGTGGTGAACAAACTCGTTGACGGAGGACGTCAGACATATCCCAAGATGGCCGTAAGCAGAAAGTACAGATTTAGACGAAGAATGACCGAAAATTGTCTAGACTTTTTAATAATTCTCATCGTACAAATAGATCAATGGTTGTACTTTGATTCTGCAAGAACTGCGAGCAGGTCTCTTCCACGCTCGTTGAGGTATATATAACTCATTGTAGAAGTCTTCACTGACTACATATTCATGTAACTAACTATAAACGTCTGTTTCGAAACAGAGAAATCTTGTTGTTCATCCTTTAACAGATTCATGCTGCATGAAAGTTATGGCCATTATTATTAGATCATAATGATTATTACTATGATGTTAAAAGAACTGCAATCAGGTCTCTTCCAAGCTCGTTGAGGTATAGCTCGTTGCAAAGGTGCAACTTCACTGACTTCATATTCATATAACCAACCTTTGTGATTTTGTTATTTGTGTTTTTGCTGTGTTTGGTGTAAACCTCTTACAGCGTTTGCTTTTATGTTATTTTTTTATTTATCACATTATTTGTTTTAATAAATTTTTAAATTAATAATTTGTTTTTCAACCACAACAGGTCCCCTTACACAGATCTTTAGCCGTTATAATTATAATTATATTATAACTTTTCCGGGATGGACCGCTGGGCGGCGATTTGGTTTTACAGGGATTTTTTTTCCCTGAGAGGTTTTATAACAATTTTTAAAGAGATTTTTTGGCGGTTAGAACATTTTTAAACAATATAAATAGCCTATTTTGACTAGTAATAAAAACATGAGCACAATGAAACACTTAAATAAAAAGATTGTTAAATAGATCTTACTAGCTTAAATAAACCCGTTGGACTATATACGTTTATAAATCTAAACAAACATTTCATATAAATTATTTAAATATATTCATTATAACTTAGACTAGATATTTCATATAAATAATTCAATTTTATACTCATATAAACATGAGAATAATGAAAACAAAATAAATAACTTAATTTACTAAAACATGCTAACTATATACATTTATAACTTTAAATATAACTTCTCAAATGTATAATTTAACTATGTACATATATAACATAAAAAACAAGACAAGAGTAATTAAATTTGTACATTGAAGTTCTTTATTTACATACATAAAATTAAAAGCCCTTGTGGGAATTTTTTATTATCGATGATTTTCATTTTGATTTTGTGAACTGTGTTTAGTTTTTTTTTCATAGACATACTTTATAAACTCTTTATAATTGTGTTTGTCCTTTGTCAGTTCTACGAATTTACTTTCATCATCTATTTCATCAATTCATTTCAATTTCTAGTATTATTCTTTTATGGTTATAGATTTTGCATTTCGTCACAATATGTTCAGCACTTTCTATTTCTCCACATTGGCATAAATTAGTGTTTTTTAACTTTTAATTATATAAATATTTATTAAATTCTCCATGCCCTGTTAAAAACTGGGTAGTAATATAATTTGGTAGAATAAAATTCCCGTTTTTGATTCTTGATTTAATGGCAAGAATTTATAAGAAGTTCGCCCTTTTATGCTTGCACTCCATCTTGCTTGCCATTTTGTTATAATTTCATTTTCTAATTCTTTAATTTTTTCACTATAATTATTGCATGTTGTTTTCCTTAATTTGTGAATCTCTATTCTTTTAATGAGTTCTAAGTCATTTGGTATCTGCCCTGTTATAACTTGAAGTGCGTCTGTCGACTTAGTTCGATACCCTTTACATAGCCATTTTAGTGCACCTCTTTGTATGGTTAATAATTTATTGACTTGGGTTTTATTTAATTTTGTAGCCCAAGATGGTGCTGCATAACACAGTATTGAAAGGTTTACAACTTTATATAATATTTTTGTGCTTTCAAATTTTAGCCCCCAAGTAGCTTTTTCTAAATTAGCCAGGTAATTTTGTTTTCCTTCTATTTTTTTCCGGATGTTCTCAATATGGCTGCTAGGGTTGAACCTGTTACTGATCACTACTCCTAAGTATGTTACGTTTTTTTCCTTTTTTAATGTCTTCCCGTTGAGGCTAATTTTTGGGTTATTCGAGGGTGCTACTTTTCCTTTTAAGAATTGAACTTTGGTTTTTTCCTCTGATATTTGAAGCTTTTGTTGTTGGCACCAATTATGGACTATCTTTATAGCTTCTTCGGATCTTTCCTTTATTTCCCTTACGCTATTCCCATCAACTTCATATAATCAACCATATAAACGACTGTTTCGAAACACCGAAACCTTGTTGTTCATCCTTCAATACAAAAGTACTGAGAATTATATTCAGCGAAAAGCAATGGGAGAAACATAGGGTGACTTGTTAGGAAGAGAGAGTTTTTAGAAATAAGCGGATTCTTCTACAGTTTTGAACAAAATTTTTGATGGAAGAGGTCAGAAGCATTTTTAGATTTACTTTAGATCAGATTGTAAAGTGATTGCAATAAATAAAAACAGTTTTCTAGAATTTCTCTAATCTTATTATATTAAAGTGAATCTGTAAGAGCTTAGGAGCTTTTGAACCATACTGGTAACCATAGATTCTCGATGAATTATTTTAAATATATAATGTTTATTCATTGCATTTAAATGCGTCTAATTTTGCCATTTTTAACGGTTTTTTAGTTTATTCATTTCACTTTCTTCTGTTAATTTACCGATCGACTTGGCGAACAAGCTAAATAAGTATAACATCATTTCATTTCTTCTTCAAAGTGCTACAAAGTTGTAAACCATCTTACACAAACAATTTACACGTTTTTTACCATATTTTCCCCTTATTCTAGTTTGGCCGAATGATGTTGTGGTTCTTAAAGAAATAATCAATGCAAATTGAAAGATGCAGGAGCTCTTTGAATTTTAATGTCCCCTCATTAATAAAATATGTCAGTAGACTCTCTGCCTTCAAGTGACTCACCCCCTGCGCTGCATATATAATCCTGTTAAGCGACTGTCTTTAGTTTAATCTGATAGAAACGGGAATTAGCCTAAACAATTTTGAGGACATCCGTTAAATTATTGTTGGCAAATTATAACAAGGAAGGGAAACGGATTTGCATGTTTAAAAAAAGAGGCCATTTTGAGCAAGAAATAACAATAATATTTAGGGGGCGTCGTTGGCCGCAACGATTTAGGCGTTGACAGGTAATCACTGTAAGGTAAAGGACCCCTAATACCTTCGTAAAAAATAAAATTATTTATTTACTACAGATTAAATCAATAAAAAAGCTAAGCTAGATAAGATATTGTATCGATAATGCTATGAGGACATTTAAAATATTTAAGCGAACAGTCGAAGTCATTTATACCGTCTTGTTCAGCTTGTTCTTCTTCAACTAAGTATTCACTCTCCGAGGTTGACGGCCTGTTAAAAACACACAAATGAATTACAATTAGGAAAGGGATAATGTTTATAGATAATTTTCATACATAAATAATATGTGTAGGAGTCTTCCTATGAGGCCATTGTGAGAGATAGGAGTTCGTGCCATATCACATATGAGTCGCAGAAGGCATTGTCTCCCGTTGACGTTCAAACTGTAAAATCAAAGTTACAAAATTCAACACTGGTCTTATTTTTGTTTTATTTGTAAGATTTTCTAGACACACTTG
Source organism: Cimex lectularius (assembly GCF_000648675.2). Lineage (NCBI taxonomy): Eukaryota > Metazoa > Arthropoda > Insecta > Hemiptera > Cimicidae > Cimex > Cimex lectularius. The sequence continues at coordinate 447,519 of NW_019392858.1, read as the reverse complement.
TTCAAACGCCTCTCAAAAAGTCCGTACACGGTGCTTCGGTTAAAATTGAAAAAGCTCCTTTCTGGAGGCGTCAAATCGTAGTAGGAGATGTTAGTCGGTAGATTGTAATTGGCCTCGAAGTTGTATGAAAAAAGGACATCCCTGTCTGGAATCTCCTCAAATTCAGAAACGACAGGGATGGCAAACGCAAGGAACATCTAAAAATGATAAATTCAATTTATAAGTATAGTTTCAACTAGCAGTACATCTCAGTAGGACTTCATTGATTACGATATTGACACTGCGCGTGGTTTTATACTTTAAGGTCCATCCTCTTTTCTTTTCTGATCAACTTCCCATTTTTTTCCAAATTGCCACAAAGGATCAATTGTCAAATAACCTAAACTGTTTACCCAAAAATATCTGGATCGATTGGTTGCTTTTTCATCAAGTCTGCTTATCCTTTAAATCTTCCTTTCCCTCGCTTTCCGCTTAAAAAAATCCCTAGTTTGTTTATGACTGTTTAATTTTGAGTCTTGAAGTATTTTCTCTGTTAAACCTCTTTAGAAGAACCAACTCAAATGTAAGGACGAAATATTTAGAAACCAAAATCCGCTTTAAACTACTTTCTGACTTTTTTCTCATGGGTAGCAAAACGAATAATTTCAGCCCGTGACTCAGAGGAATTGTGATACAAAGTAAAATTTTCGGACTTAGGAACAAACATATTGGAGGTCCAAATGTACCCCTGGACAATTTTGTAACCCATTTTTCTAATTTATTAAATCTGTCTAGGTCATCAGGGATATACTATGTGGAGACATTAATCGAAAACCCAATTCTCCACCACCTGATGATTGCCTTCATCGAGTTAAAGGCTGTTTTGAGTTGCGTAAAAAATTATCAAGCACCTGGTCCTGATTTAGTTCCGTTTGACAAATAAGTGGATTTGACAAAAACAAGCTTCCTCGTTCGTGACCTTTTTAACTCATTTACGACAAAGAAGACGTTCCAACTTCCTTTGGAAAAGCTCTCCTCTTTCGACTTTGAAAAAAAGGGGTGATTCTTATTGGTAGACACTACAGAGATATTTTGCGCTTATACTCAATTTCAAAACTTTTTTCTGGGATTTTATTGAAGCATGAAGAATCTTTTGCCACAATTAATAATTTAGGACACTCTCAACACGACACACAAAAATGGCACAATTACGCAGAAAACAAACACTTTGAGCCCTGAAGATGATCGATATAAAGATCGAAACGTTGGCACGATAAAGAAAATGTTTTTCTAAAATCTACGTCACACCAGACCGCATCTCACGATCTCCGAATAATAATTGATAATTTAATTTTACAGGGTTTCGCGGAGGTTTTTTCCACGACCGGCGATATTTTCGTATTCGTACAAAGCAAGGTTCCCATATGAAAAACCCCCACCGAGGGAAAAAGTTGTATAGTTTTTCGTGAATTTTAAGGCGGCCGAAAAAGTTGACAGAAGTGCGCTCATTCTAAAACTTTACAATCTAGGATTTTCCTGGAATTCGGCGGGAGTAGGAGGTAAGGAAAAAATTCCGAGTTTTTAAAAATTGGCAGTGGGGTAAGACAAGGCTGCATTCTAACTCCACTTTCATTCTCTATATTTTTAGATGACTTCCCCTCAGTCTTTGAATTTTTGAAAGCCATTGTGTGCGCTTTTTTTGCATATTTTAATAGACATTATCTATGCAAAGTAAGTCTGAAAATGGTAAAAACTTGGATTTGACCTATGTCGTGATTCTAGCGTTATAAAACCCTTAAATGCCGACTTTCGCGGAAATCGTAGTAAATTAATTTTTTGACTGATAATTTCGACGACCTTTTGCATGACTGACATTCCTAGTGTATTCTCAATATCTAGGCGACCGATTTTCAAGGTTAAAATTTGTTTTAAAGAAATTGTAAAGTGCATTTTATAACTGTACGAAACTTTAAAATAGGCCTATTATTTCCATTCAAAAAGCGAGGTTAATTTTTGTAAAAATATTTTCTTATTTTATGTATTTTCTTATAGAAATCGTTTATATATTTTTATGGTACAGTAGCTAAAAAGCTACACTTCTCTTCTTTCAAGTGGTACGTTTGACTTCAAAATCCTTTTAGTCGTTTTTGAATTATAGCCGTTTCAATCAGATATTCCGTCTTATTAAAAATCGGAAAATTTTAGAGGTCAAAAAATCGACCTCGTCGAAGTTTAAATTCAAACAAAAATTAATATTTAGGGGTCTCTAGAGGTGCTAAAACGAAATTTCATATTAGTTTCATAAAAAAATATGATCTTTAGTTTACTTGAAAAAATTTGGTTTTTAGAAGTTTTTTGTTTATTGGTAAACTAACTATAAAATAGCTTTTACTATATTTTTATTGCAATCTACATGAAAAATGATGTAAAATAAATCAATAAATAAAAAAATGCTATAAATGTAAAATAAGTGACATAGTTGATTTGAGTAAATAGAATTAAAAAAAAAAAAATTGGAGTGTAAAATCGCCAAAAAAATGTTTGTTCCAAACTCGTGACAACCAACCTGGTCATCCCCTTGTGAGTCAAAATGCCTCTTCAGGCAAAATTTTGTCGCACCGAATCTGGAGAAATTTCATTGGTCACAGTTCAGTTACTTACCCGGCTAAGCCAAACTTAGCGCTATGTGCCGTTCAATTTTGTCAAGTTCGGGGTTCCAACAATATGAAGAAATTGAAAAAGTTTACCGTGTTTTTAATGAAAAAGTGTTCGTTTTCCTTGATACAACTCCCAATTACATGCTTTACATCGAAACATCAACAGACCTCATTTTTATTTACTCACTGAACCTACACTTTCGGTATTTCCTCAAAATTTTCAGTTTACCCGATTCTCGTTTTTAAAAAATACAGCACATTTGATAATCCAATTCAATTTATTTTGGCTGCCCCATTCGCAAATTAATTATTTTAAAGCACGGGACAACGTGGACCACTGACCTGAACTGTTTCGGCAATTCTTGAGAGGGCAACGCGATAACATTAGGGAAATGTGCCTACGAAAAGCCAGGTCATGGGATCGTTTTTTCCTCTATATCCCCAACCTGGTGACCGGTAATGTTAAGGTTCATTCCCTTAAATTCTCTGACCTCCTAAATGTGAGATGTGAACAACTCTGCTTAAACGGTGTGCCCTGGAGGGAAGTTGGAAGGCAGCGCTGTCTTTTATGTAATTCTGAGAAAAAGCAGGACACCTTTCATTTTGTCGCTGAGTGTTCCATCCTGTCAGAACTAAGTCTTTTTTATTTGGAGCAGCGATCGCTCTCGAGGGCCGACTGCTCTCCTTACTTGATTTAATAAATGATAAAAGTGAAACTCTTGCGTGTTTTAACTGTGCAGCTTGGTTTTATATGTACGAGTTCAATATTAATTTAATTTTTGTACTTGCAAAAAAGTTAAGTTTCTTGTTTCGATTTGTTTATAATTTGTAATACAGTGTACATTGATTTTTATATTTCGCCATTCTTCTTGTGATAAGGTTATGTTCATGCTTCTTGTGATATGCTTACGTTTTGTAGTTATGTTTTGTTTGTTTCTTTTAAATTTATTTATTTATTTTGGGCACTCTCAACACGACACGCAGGAATGGCACAATTACTTACAGAAGACAAACACTTTGAGCCCTGAAGATGATCTCAATAAAGATCGAAACGTTGGCACTACAAAGAAAATGTTTTTCTGAAACCTACATCACACCAGACCCCATCTCACGATTTCTGAATATTTATTTATTTATTTCTAAATGTTACTTTTGGGCAATTTTCGGCAGACCGTTATCCCTGCTACATTCCCAATGCTTGTATATATTTTTGTACTCGTTTGTTCTTTTATCAATATTAATAAAGCATTATTATTATTTACAAGTATATGCAATTAAATTTTATTGTTGTATTTATTGATTAAAAAAAAAGAAACACTTTTAAACAAGAAAATCTTTATAAAGTATTTAAAGCCACTTGATTTAAAAAAGCAAATTTGTAAAGAATTAAAATTGATTTACTCACACCAATAGCACTGTTGTACGTATAAGTAATATAACGTTTATCTCTTGTTAATAACGCAAGTTGTTCGTCCAAAGTCCTTCCAGCGCATAAAGATACACTAAATATTCTGCAATGAACAATATTGTGAAATTCAGTGAAAAAATTAAAATAACATAAAAAAAGCCAGATATTACAAGATAACTACGAAGGGAGACATGGCTTTACACTGAAGAAAATTAGAGTAAGTTATCACCTGTATGAAAAAAGGCATTGCCCCGAGAAGTTGTTTAGTTGGAAAAAAGAAAGACAGGAGGCTGTAGCTATCAAAATGATTTTAAATAAGTCACTTTATGTTTATATTGTAAGTAATAGTTATTAGTTTATTATATGTGCTTAAAAGATTCTATTCCAAACAGTTTTGTTTGAAGGTTTCTATAATTATTAATATTGCAATCCTTATTTTAACCAAAACAATGAATTTTTCTGTCTTTAATGTATTATCAATATTTTCCAGATAATGTGGTTGACAGTTGTGTTTAATTTATTTGACTCAAATGCTGACAAACTGTGGATCCATAGGGACAAAAGGTATCTTCCTTTTCCTATGGGTTCAGGCAATAAGCTGCAAGTAAATAGTATTTTTTTAAAATTTTTATTTAATTAATTGTTTTAAATCTTNTATAAATTTTTCTCAGATTATTACAGGTTTTGGTATACCGGTAGACCTCAAAGATGACGATGTCACATTTGGCTTGATTATGAAGACAAATTACGAACTGCCAACGAATTCTGCGCATTTCACCCGCCCTGAAGAGGCCTTTGGAATCTCTGGCGACAAACAATTGACAAGATGGACATTTTATGACATTGTGAGAAATGCATTAGATAGGTAAGGTTTTTAACAGTATTTAAATCAAGAATATCGATTTCTTCTGCATGACCAATAAGAACCGTTACAGATTTGTTAAAGTTTATGCCATATAATGCATGGTCGAAATTTATTTATTCAACTTTCAGGCACCTAGCTTGCTAGAAATCGAATTATAGGAGTTTGATTATTATTTAATTAAATACATGTAGTATTTGTCAGCAGATTTTCTAGTCATGATCAAACTTGTTCTTATTTTCCTTTTCCAATGAGATTCATTTAAGGATTGCATCATGATAATCAGTGATTTTTAAAGATTTTACTATTATTTTGTTAAAAATATAATTGTGTTCATCTACTTTACTCCTGGATGGAGAGAAATTCTGAATTATCATCTTTATCTTTTGTAATAATAAGTTAGTTGAATTGTTAACCTTGTTTTTTTGACAATATATCATTGATTTAAAAACACAGTGAATGAATTATCAACTTGTTTATGCTTCAGATCACCCATTAATACTTTATAATACTTTTTTAACACAAACACTTTATAACAGATAATTGTTTAAAAAAATGACATGTTAAATAAACAATGCAAGAGTTCATTATTGGAAACTATCCTGAATATGCAAATGACACAAGAAGTTACATTGTTTCATTACTGTTGATTTAATCATTAAAGATGCACATAACTATGCAGCTTTTTTATGAACCCTTGAGGTGCTGGTGTTTTTGAAAAAAGCCCATTTGTAAGAATGACGATCATTTGTGCTGCATAATTTCATTGGTTTGGTTTGCATTTGAAATAACGTAGTTAGTAGTTTGTAGTTTGATTGTGGCTGATCATCCTAGTCTAACTAGAATCTCTCAGTCTGCCGGCATTTTGACATACTCAGTGGTGAAAGGTACATAAAGGACATACACGTGAAAAAATACACAAACCACCTACTCTAAAATTGCACGCTTTTGATCTTCAGCAATTTCTTCTACATCGTAACCCATTTCTGATACCACTTCTGATCAACTTTTGAAGCCATTCATTACTGCCATTTGCTGTGCACCACAAGATGGGAAAATTTTGATATTCACCTGACAAACCAAACCGTCAAGGTTAAGAAGATCAAAATGATTTACCAATCATTTTGGTCTTCTTAACCTTGACGGTTTGATTCATTACCATGACTTATGACCAAACTACACGATCATCATGCCACAAACCACCTGGATAAAGCTCACAATTTAATATAACAATTGTTGTTAAGGAATTTGATTTTTTATAAGGCTCTCCTTCGATGGGCAAAACTGTTTGCTGAAAAGCATTTGCCAGGCTGCTTTCACAGCTTTCGAATACAATGGCTTGTTTGGCGAAATCCTCCAGATACTATTTGTGTAAGATACTGATCGTTAATGAAATTATTCTCAATTTTCATTTAATCATATAAATTTCAGACCTTCCACTACATCAAATGACAATCGTAGACGAGATGGTGAATTGAGCGAATACGAAAAAGCAGAAATGGTAGGAAGAGAAGCAGCAGATGACAGAAAGTGCGATGAAATATTTCAAAACTGCTCTTTAAGCCTTATGGATCTAATTACAACCCTCGAAACTGATGTTTTGGAAAATATTGTGCTTAAGATTGTATAAAAAATCTAAAACAACATTAGTGTGATGAAAACATTAAAATATGAATTTAAAATAAAGTTTGTAGAAACTACCCGGACTTGTATTTTAATCCTTTTCATGTAAAAAGTTTCCCATAATAACAACTTTTTGATACGTTCTGGACACAAAATGCTTTACTTCTGTTTGTTCAAGAGCAACAATATCTGACCTCTGGGGAAAAAAATGGGTAAGTCCAATTTTGGGAAACTGAGATAAATGCACTTAACAGTATGTCTGGCCAGACAGACAGTACATTATTGTTTAACTTAAGAATGAAACCATTAAGTTAAAACAAAAATTGAATTTTTATCAAAGGTAATTTTTTTAACCTACTTACTATATTACTAGTGCAATGTGTTGCTGGAGTCATGACCTGCTCAACCCATTAGTGCTTACTGGAGAAACCTGCCGAGAAGAAGCACAGAGGAACCACCTTTTAGACTTTACATTTTTTATCATTTAGAAACATTCACCCTTTCTTATGTAATACATTTGTCTTATGTTTTATGTTTTCTGGCATATCATATGCGGAATTAGGTGATGCCTAAGGCCTACAAATAGCATGATTTGTTCTTAAGCGTGTTGAGTCTGAATTTTTTTTTACAACCGTACTCTGTAGAAAACCGTGGAACATTATTTGTTTCTGGAAATAATACTCAAATAATAATAGAACAAACTACTGAACATTATTGAACCAAATGCCTCAATCTTATCGATTTATTATTCAAGGAATGTTTGAAATCAGATTTCTGCAAGTTGATGTTGATAAAATCCCTGTACTTTGTTTTAAGATCTAAAAATTTAAGATCACAATATAGAAAAGTAATTTTTTTTTGCTTATACAGTTTTGCCCCGAGGATGCAAATAAATTATTATATTCACCACCCTTACATGAATTAAATTCTACAATTAGCAATTCTAAAGAAACAGTTACAGACACACACACACATTTATTATATAATGGTAATTTTTATAAAAAATTGTTCACTGCTTAAAATTTTGATAATAACAGTAATAATAAAACCGTTTTGCATTTAAACTTGCTTTTATCAATCCTCTATTATTTCAAAATGATCTATAATGTATTTTGGTATTACCTGTAATTGTTAGTATACGTTTTTAAGTAAATAACTTGAATTATATTTTAAAGTCAGTGTTTTTTTTTTTTTTTTTACAGCTAAAGATGAAAGAAATCAAGACTGGTGTAGATCTAGAAGAGAAAAGAGTACACACAAATAATAAAAAATCAAAAAGGTTATTCGTAATTATTTTATTTTGTACCATTGTAGTCTCAATTGATAGTAATCTGTTTAATAAAGCTTTTGTGAAGGCGAACTCGCCTTATAAAGGGAGTCCAAATCTAGTCTTTTATAGGTCTCCAGCTAGGATTCATATCTATAAAACGATTCTTCAGATTCTCAAAACAACCGACAGAATCGCAGTAAAATTGCAAATAAATACGCAGTTTGTTTGATTTTTACTCTTATATTGTTTGTGAGTAAAGTTTAGATTTAAAAAATATGATTATTATCAATAAACAATAGCTAAAGTTTGGTTTATATTGAATAAATTTTGTATTCAGCAGTGAAATTTATTTTTGTGAACAAAGGCAGTGGTATGAAATGAATAAATAGAAACATTTTGAGTTATTATAACTGTTCGCAGAATAATGGAAATCTCAAACGTCGTAAGATCACTTAGCTTCTTGCTAGCTCTATGTTGGTAAGTGTGATTAACTGGTACAAAGTTTTTTTTCTTGACAATTTTATTTTTAGATAATTATGCAAGTCGCAATCCTTAGCTTAACATATAAAATAATATATTCACAGATAAGACTACGTTAATAGGAATTTTTGGTATTTTGAGCGTTTATGGTACAATTTATCGAATGCCATTGCAATTTTGTACAATTCTTTGTTTACCTAACTAAAATATAAAAAAAATTATAACCAATTTATTTGACTTAACTATTTATACAGTAAATTCAAATCCCTGGAAAGTTTTAAGTAAATGATTTTTTGAATATGTAATAATTATGTGGAATGGCATGAAATTTTCCTTTCTTTTATTTCTTTTCACTTATTTTTTAAAAATACAAGTCCATACTTCTAAAAGCATTATTAAGCCAGAGAAATTCGGTCACTCGGTACTTTTGTGGTGAACCCTGCGCAGGTAGAGAAAAGTGTCCAACTTGGCCCAGGCCCTTTATAGGGAGCGAGTAGGCATGGTATTCGATATAAAGACAGTCCTTGGGCATGAAAGTTGGTTGTTAGGTCCCCAGTTCTGATTTTAAGGGAAATGAAACAATAAATAAATATACATGTATATATAAAAAAAATAAATATCTATATGATTTTGCTTTTTAAAGGTACATACCCAGTATTTATGCTTCAAGAGAAGCAGAAATTGAAAAAATTCATAAAGAGATTTTCAAATCCAAGTACACAAGTACGATCCGTCCTCCAGGAACAAATGGAAATGGTATGGACTATTAATTTTTAATAGATGTGTGCACACTATTTTTGACTGATTTTTACACTGACTAGAATTTTACAAAGCTTAATAAGCAAATAATTTTTTTTAGATTATGTTACAATCACGACAAATATGTTTATATTGGACATTAGTTCAATAGACGACTATGAAATGGTGGGTAGAACTATATCTCGCAGGCTAGTTTTTATCTTTTCCATAAAATCAAGTAAAAAGTATATGAATTTGTATCAAAATTTTATTTTTTTTGTAAAAAACAAAAAGAATAAAGTGTATATATTGTAAATCATTATTGGTGTTTTTCAGCAATATACAATACAATTATATTTGCGACAAAAATGGGTCGATGAAAGACTACAATTTAAACATTTATCAGGTTAGACTTCAGTTTTAAAAAAATGAGTTCTCATTTTATAAAAAGAATTTTTTAGAGAATATTTCACATATTTCGATAAATGATGTCAATGTAATGTGGACTCCCGATTTGTTTTTTGTCAATGAAATTGATGGCAATCACCATCAGACGATGAAAACAAACCAGTTTGCGAGAATACAAGCTAATGGTTCTGTCCTTTACAGTGTAAAGTGAGTGGGATTTTTATTTATTTTGAGTGGTTAATTATTTATGAGTAATAGCTAACGGTCGTAGGCTGACGCTGATTCTCTCTTGCCCGATGAAGTTTCAACTCTATCCATTTGACCATCAAAAATGTCCTCTAAGAATTGAAAGTTGTGAGTACTAAATCTCAAACTTGTGAATTGTATGTGTTATTTTATAACGTTTATTTCAGATGGATGGAGTAAAAAAGATTTGTTGTTGAAGTTTGATGAAACCCAGGCTATACAGTTAAACCCAAAGCTCCGAGTGCAAGAATTTGATTTATACAAAGTGATACCAAGTACAGAAGAAGTTAGCTTGAGCACAGGTGCGTTAAATTAAAATTATATATTAAATAGTTTTAATATTAAATTTTTTTTTAGGAACATTCATTGTCCTGGAAGTAGGGTTTTTCCTATTGAGAAGAATTAATTACTTTTTCTTTCATTTGTACATTCCTACTTCCATGCTTGTTTTTACCTCTTGGACTAGTTTTTGGTTCGGGCCAAACCAAGTAGTAGCAAGGACTATAATAGGGATGTCGACGTTCTTCATCACTATAAATCTGATAACATCTTTCAATGTTGGCCTTCCTAAAGTTTCGTACATAAGAGCAATAGACGTATGGTCTGGAACATGTTTAATATTTGTTTTTATCGCGTTTATGGAATTTTTTTATGTTAGCTATACATATTCAAAACATTCTCAAACCACCAATAAAAGCAGTTCGGATGATGATGTAAGTTGTTATTATTTTATATAATTAGAAACACTAATTAGCTTATAACTGAAAATTATGATGCTTTTAGAATGCGCTGGAAACCAAAGATAAATCAAGATCTGACAACTCTAAATCGAGAATACCTTTGCAGAAATGGTTGGAAAAAGTATCTGATGTCAACTCTGTAGACAAACTTTCAAGATCAGTTTTCCCCTTGGCATTTGTATTATTTATTGTCGTGTATTTTTCAATCTATCTGAGCATCAAGTAATTTTTACCATATGACTAAGAATTTCCAGAAAAAAATAGTTCTTGTTTATATTTATTTCCGATATAGTTGATTGAAATACAATATTTTCTAAGTTTTAAAATTATCTTAGCAGTAGTATTAAAAAAAATAACATTTCTAGATCCAGTTAAAATAATTAAAATTAACACAAGACAATTGGTGTATATATTATGATTCATTTTTATTCTGCCTTACTATGCAAATACTATTTCATACCATAAATTCTATTAAAATAAAAAAAAAATTGTAACTAGTACTAATAAAAATAAAAGAAGCTTTTGCTTGTAAACAAATAAAAATAATACATAATCGGTGTTGCAATGCTATTACTCTTTTATTGTTGCAGCAATAAATTTGTCGATTATGATTTTTATTAAGTAGTCATTCTTTCAAATGCTTTGTTGTAATTTTTTGCAGTTGAAGGAAAAAGTTTTTATATGACTTAATACTCGATTTGTTTATATAAATGAAGTTTAAACAAGTTGAATTGTTGATTTTTACATCATAAATCTAAATAATAAAACTATTGCATAATCAAATTTAATTTTCTATTTCCCTTTACTCTGTAATAATGAAAAAACATTTAATAAAAATTTTTTCTACACATATTTCATTAAAATGCACAAATGGGGAATAAATTTTAACACTGGAATTCGTAGAGCAAAATTGTATAATAGTAAATTTTTTATTTTATTATTTATTTTTTTTTTATGATGTACTAGTAAATAAGTTTATGAGGTTACAAGTAAGTAGAATTATAAAAACGTTAACTTATTTGGATGACTAAAAGGCATATTGTGTTTAAAGGAAATGGTTTTCTTCTCAGCCAAAAGATTTACTAGAGTATGGACCTCATTTTGCCAAAATACAACTTATCCAGTTTTACCCAGAGGGTGCAGATTGTTATGCATATTTTTGACCTTGACGTCATACCATCCTAAAATGAAAAATATTAACACTATTATTTTGTGTAATTTACAATCACCCACCTCGGAGTATTGGCTGCCCGCGGTCAGATGTTGGTCTTATTCACCCAGCTGTTGAGTTTGGGCTCTAGGACTTTAAACTTCTAGGTCCCCCAATACACAATCAGTTCCTAAATCCAAGTCCATTCTCACTGTCACTCACTCTTAAAAACATTCATCTTATTTATTTTACCCAGTTAGGGAGGTGTAGCGCCCAATATTCCTCTGTCACCCTTTACACCTATTATATAACTAACCTAATTGAGGTTATTCAATATTCCACCATCAGCACTCTCAAACTACACATTCGCTTCAATAAATACACTTACTCTCAAGACACCCAAGGGAGAAAAAACTGTCAGTATTACATACAATAAAATGACCGAGTTTCCTCCAAGAACTGGAACAGGGGAAATACTTGCTGCTGTGTTCAAGCACGATTCTCATCACAATAGGTATTCCAACGTGCTGTTACAAACAAAAATTTATCATCATTTTATCACCATCCCTGATTCAGGAGGCACAATGAAAAAGAAATTATACCAAGCGCAAGGAGTGTTCGCTTTCATGCTCTGATTGGTTATAAGTTACACGAGCTTGTCTGTTGTTTACAGAGAGGACAGTGTTTGTACATGTGCAGTAAAGTGCAAATAGCTGGATTAAGGCTGAGTTCCGCTTATAAACTTTAGTTAGTTACAGCACATAGGATTGCCTCCTGTTATGAGAATTTTGCTTGAGTACGGTAGCAATAATTTCCCCTATTCCTTGGAGGAAACTCGGTTGTTTTATTGTATATAATATTGATAGTGTTGTCTCTTTTGGGTGTGTTGAGAGTGAATGTATTTATTGGCGGGAATGTGCAGTTTAAGAGGCTGGTGGTGGAATATTGAATAACCTCAATTAGGTAATCACTGTAAAATGTGACAGAGGAATATCGAGTACTGCACCACCCTGATTGAGGGAAATAAATAAGATAAAATATTTTTGAGAGTGAGTGAGAGTGTGAATGGATTGGATTTCGAAACTGATTGTGTATTGGGGACCTAGTTGTTGACAACCCCTGGAGCACAAACTCAGTAGCTGGACGGATAAGACTCAGGTCTGACCCCGGACTACCAAAACCCAAGGTAGGTGATTCTCAAGGCCATTCATTGTAAAGTAGCAAAGCTGAAATGTCAGTGGACTGTGACAGGTGATAGGCTCAACTCTGAACATCTACCCCCGTCCAATACAATATTTTTTATAATCTACAAATTCCTGTTATAATTAAAACTATTAGAAATCAATATTTAGATCACGGTTTTAAAGTTGTATAAAAACCCCAGACTAATTTTTTCACCACAAATTAAGAATGTAAGAAAATAATTGGTATAATCAAGACATTTTCTGGGCAATGAGAACTATCTTTTTTTTTGTACTGTTTTGGCAGGAACCATTCAGTCACTATCGTCGTCAGTGTTCACTTCAGGATCTTTGCTGAACATATACATCTGTCATTAATTGGAAATTATAATGGAGGCTTTTTATATCAGAGGTTATTATTAAGTATCATTTTTTGTAACGTGTCCTTGAAAAAGTTAAACTTGTAAAGTTTCATTAGTGGGTTCCAAGTCAGACGCTTGCCTAGGTATCAAACCAATAGGCGAATTGTAAGTTTATAATTACAAGTAGAACTTAATTCATTCATTACAGTATTTATTGAAAGCAAACACAAATTGTAAATTGTACCAACGCAGAGGTTGCTATCTTTTGAGCATGGAACCCAAGCAGAAATATTGATTGGCAGGGAGGATCGGTGGCGCTATCCGTTGAGGGTGGGAAATGGGGGATGATCGGGGGTTGCTTGCGGAAATTGCCGCTCTTGCCAACTCCGTCCAACGTGCAGTTGCCCGGCTCGAGTCAACCCCGCAACCCCTTTGGATTCCTAGGTGAGTAACCCAAGCAACAGGCCACTCACTCATTTTTCTCACCCTCAGAACATCCCCAACATCCATATCTCCGATATGGGCTCTTTTTCCTTTATCTATGCGTGAAAATTAAGGTTCGGCCCTCTGGGGCCTAGGACAGATCGCGAATTTCGGTCTTACCCCTTTTCCATCCGGATTTAACGATTTGACGATTACGTACATCGTCGAGCGGAAAATAGGATTACAACCCTCTTTTTTTATTTTAAAGAAATATATTATAACATATATTCTTTTACGATTCAAGATGTAGATTTCATTAAATTTGGCAATATTGTCTCTTAATATTAATACGTGGCGAACTGTGATTAATTAAAATCAAAACATTACATCCTTCGAAATATATGTTTATTATTTTTTATCCCATGGAACCTAAAAAAATGAGACGTCAATTGTGGCCACAATATGGTAAAATGAAAATTTAAACCATAAAATAAACCAAAAACATCTGATCTTTATAACTCTATGACCAACAACAAAATAATATATGTAGTATTATATACTAATGTTATATTAGAAATGGGAGAAAAACAAAAAAAAGTATATGTACTCTTGAATAGTTCGAACTAAGGAATAAAATTTATAAGAAAAATTTCATGGTTATTACATAAAGAAACATTTTAAAAACTACATAAACTGTTTCTAATGAGTGATGTCTCAAAAAATTATGCTGTTTCTAAAGGTGTGAAAATCGAGAAAGACTAAGAAATATGTTTTTTTCAAATGTTAACCGTTTAAAGAAAGAAAATAGTAAAAAGTTAAATATAGATTAATCAATAAATAATATAAAACAATCAATATGAAAAGAGAACCATTCTGTTTAAAATATATATTTTTAAAATGAGGGTTTTTATTACACAGTGTTTTAAAGTAAATTTACATAAACAATTTGTATTTATGAGGAAACTTTTTGTCGATAACAAGTGACATGTAATATAAACATAGATTTATTCATACTTATTTAGTTGATGCATGGGAACTCATAAAAGATATCTATTCTTAAAAAATATAATTAAACCAATTACGTCTTTAGATAGGCAAAATAGAAAAAAATTGTTTCAGTATAAATGTATGGTGATTAGTGACCGTTAATCGATATTTATTTAGAAATCGTGAGATGCGGTCTGGTGTGATGTAGGTTTCAGAAAAACATTTTCTTTATCGCGCCAACGTTTCGATCTTTATTGAGATCATCTTCAGGGACTGGGATTCCCCCCTCTCGTTAATATTAGAAATGTTATTATTTTTGTGTATGAATGGGTTTGGTTAAATGAGTCTGGACAATTAAGATCGATCATGTTTTGGTCGGAGCTCATTGGGATTGCAGAGGTCTCGCAACGGACATCAATTTCCTCCGGGCTCGAATCAATGTAGTCTGCGTCAAATCCTTGGAAAACCCGTTCAAGGAGATTGGTTGCATTTCAATTAGTAAAGGGAATCTTAGGTCTGCGATAATTACCGTAAAACTGCGAAAGGGTATTGAATTCTACAGCCGGCAGGGGTAGAGTTTCCCGTATTTTTATTTCTTCGAGGCGAATTATAAAAACTGTCCAACTTTTACACCCTTTGTTTTAATTTTGGCCGTTATTAAAACTTAATTGAAACTTGAAACTGCTGTACTAAAGCAATTTCTAAATTTATTTATTTTTTTATTTATTAAAATGGTACTGCAAGCTACTAGACTAGATCACTTTTTCTTTCGTTTTCTCAGCATTTTAAATCACCGACCATCGCTAGGTCCCATTTTTTAGAAAATTGTATGCTGAACATGATTGCTCATGCTTTCCTAGCTTCAGTCATTGATAAGTAATTTAAAAAATCGGGAAGTTGTTAATTTTTGGGCTTTCTACGAAAACTTCAAATTGAGCTATGGAACCAGGAAATCGTCTTGGAGAGACGCCCTTTACAAACCGATAGGAAATTTTAATAAGCTTTCAATTGTCACCTTCCACTTTGCCCGATTTCTCAACCGTTTTCGATTTATTCGCGATTTTTGGGTAAAACCTTGGTTTTGTACGTGCTCATCACTCTCTCCCGATTTTCCAATACATAAAACCTATTGGTTCAATACGTTATTCGAAGCCAAACTGCCACAAAACCTGTGAAATGAGAAAGAAAAGTTGAATTTCAGTGTTGAGGTAAACAAGTGGTTATCGACAGCAGAATCATTCCGCATCCCAAAAGGTCAAAGTAAGAAAAAGTAAGAATTATCGCTTCCCTGTTCAGTTTTTTGAAAGAGTCCTCGGAAAATCTCGAATAACTCGAAAATAGTTAGGCAAGGTGGAACCAATTGAAAGCTTATTAAAATTTCCTATCGATTGCTAAAGGGCGCCTCTCCAGGACGATTTCCTGGCTCCACAGTTCAATTTGATGTTTACGCAAAAAAATGCAAAAATTAACATGTTCCCGAATTTTTGAATTTATTGATGAATGGCTGAAGTTAGGGCCATCTTAAAAAGCCATCTAGTTCAACGTTAAACTTTCTAAAAAAATTGACCTATCGATGATCTGTGACTTAAAAGGCCGAGAAAATGTGAATTTCCAAAGTTGGCCATTTTTTCCTGCAAAAACCAGGTGGTAGGTTTTTGGATGGGCAGTGTGGATAACCTATATCTTGGCTGGGAAGAACTCAATAAAATAGAAATAATTCCCAGATTTTAATTTTGTGATTAAGATTTTCCTTTTTTGCTGTATGATGCTTTTTTCTTTCATGTTTGATCTCTAATTTAGTTTGGTAGTTTCCGAAAATTCTGGCCTATCTATTTTGCTAGCTTTACCTGTCAGGCGGGATTAGTTGATCCATTTTACCTTTTCACTTTTACTTTTACCAATTTATAAAAGACAAAATAACACAACCAAACCAATGAAGATGGTGACAAACCGAAACGCGCCTGTTGATGATATAGTCGAGAAAACTAAATTACTTTTATTTTCAGTAACGTTTTATGTAATTATGTTTAGTTTATATATTGACCCTAAAGCTCACAAGAATATAAAAAGGGTGATAACAGACTCTTTTAATTTTAGATTATTCAGTGTTAGGCGTCAATGCATCAATGACAGGAATTTTTTCTTACTCGATGGTTAATCTGATTTCGAGTGGTTTTTTTGTTATTTGAGTTCATTTCGGAACACAGATAAACCAGTGATGTTTATAGTGTCTACTGTCTTTATAGAAATGAAGATGGTGAAGAGCCGAAACACACTGATGATATTTTTTAATTCATCCATTGACCCTAAAAATACATAACAAGTTGTTAAGGATATAAGCGAGGGAGTGACGACAAATTTCTTTAATCGGAAGGTATTTCGCAGTCGTGGATACCCAATGCCCTGTTACTTTTTACCAACGTATAAAAGGGACACTAAAGACAAAGTAACTCGTAGACAAAACAATTAAATATGTAAGAATCCGTAACGCTCCTGACATGATATTGGCTGAAAGGACGAAACTAGATTTATGATTATATTTAGTTTATCATTGATCCAAAAAGCTACATATTACGATGACAAGGATATAAGAGGGAAGAGGCATAACTCTCAACCTTATGATATTCTATATTCTGATGACAATTTTTACTGTCAGACAAGATTTCGAATTTCTCCTTATTCAATGGTTAATTTAAGTGTTTGTTTGTTTCATTCGTGTCAATTTCTGAGTTCAGATCTACCACTGAAATCTACCTTCTTTTATTATTTTTTCTATTTTCTACTTTTTTCCGTCTCGGACAATGACAGTGGATATTCAGCAGTGCTGGAAGAATAGAACTTTGATTTTAAACACATTTTGAAATTTCTGCGTATTTAGTAATTGACCTGAGTGTTGTTTTGTGTGGTTAGTGTACATTTCGGATTACGGAACGATCATTGATGATGGCACAATGGCGAAACACGACCGGCAGATAAAAAGCGATTATAGACCCGACCAGTCCTTCACTCCGCAAACCTCAATAGGAAATCTCACGACCTTTATTGCTAGTGGCATTTGGTCTGCGAATCAATGAACATTGAACCGATCTGGCTCGGTTTACGTTTTAGTCAAACGCGTTTCGGCTGCACGCCAGCTCAGTGAGGAGCACAAAACCAGCGAGAGTAGACCGATCATTTTTTATCGTTGTGTTTTTGCCGTAGTTATGAGCAATTTTCTGAATTTTGATTACATTACAATAAATGTGTAGAGATTAGTGACCGTTAATCGATAGATATTCAGATATTGTGAGATGCGGTCGGGTGTGATGTAGGTTTCAGAAAAACATTTTCTTTATCGTGCCAACGTTTCGATCTTTTATTGAGATCATCTTCAGGGCNCCTGAAGATGATCTCAATAAAAGATCGAAACGTTGGCACGATAAAGAAAATGTTTTTCTGAAACCTACATCACACCCGACCGCATCTCACGATATCTGAATTATTACAATAAATCTTATTGCATGATACGACACAAGCCCAGCTGACACGTCTCTGAAATGCAAATATTTACCTAGCTTTCTTAGATTGAGGTCCAAAATAAAAAAAAATCTGTTAGAAATTTTAATTTTTCCCTATATCTGGAAAATATAAAAAACAACAATGGTTTTCTGCTCATTGTAAACAGGAAATGAATGTTGACTTGTCACTAAAAAAGCAATTTATTTTGAAATGAGGGAGCTTTTAAGCTTTTAGGCCTTGCGCGTGATGAACCGTTTTAATGTAAAAGTTTGAAAATGAACAAGTGAGAAAAAATTAATTAACACAACCTGCCAAAAATATTTTTCCTAAACATGTAAATCCATATATACATTTTAAATAAAGGGAACAAATTAAACCTAAGAAAACCGCAAGTTCAAGGTGAAAAATGCCAACTTGTACGGCGAACATAGCCAAATTATGTGTAACCGTCTGTAAACTTTATTAATAATATACAAGCATCCTGGATACAATTTCAAAAGTCGGCGACATTACAATTTCAAAAGCGCGAAAAATTCACAAGTCCGAATGTATCTAGTGGGGGGGGGGTCGTGTCGGGTCAATAAATTTTTGATGGAAAATCGAGGGGTCGGAAAACTATTTTTCCAGCCGTCTGCCCCGCTTCACTTAGTCATGGGGGCTTCGAGGCCGATGGAGACAAGTTATGTTGCACGCAGAAGCATCAATAGATATGTTAATCTCCGAACTGCTGCTTTGCATATGAATCCCGTCGATATAGATTGCCCTTCAACTATACGTCATATTTGGAGCCTTATTCAATATTAATCTATATAAATTCTGTAATATTTTTTGTATAAAAATCAATAGGTTTATATTAATTTTTCCAATCAGTTATTCCATTGGATGTAGTATTTATTCCAAATGACAGAAATTTTAGTGTAATGACGAGGTTTGTTCATATTACTTTACTATTTTTTAAAGATGCTCTTTTTTATTTTTTTTAAACACTTTTTAAGATTAAATTTGTTAAAGATAAAGATTAGCACACCACTTCATTATTCCACCACAAATTCCGTTTAATTAATACTAAGGTTTTCTTCTTTATAGGTGTACTAAGCATACATCACAAGCAGAAAAAACAGAAATTAAAAACCAAAAACAGAAAAAATTAATTTTATTTGAAATTCAATTAAAAATTAAAACATTTAGGGCGCTGACACACGGAGCGGTTTTGACCGAAGCGTTTACCGCTTCGGTTTTGCTAGGTTGTGACACACGCAGCGGTATGATGTGCGTTTTGGCCGAAGCGGTTTTGTTTTCTCTCAGTTATTAAATGTATCCTATAGCAGTGCATATAAGCATTGAACGTCGCAAGGTTTTGCAGATTGTTTAACAAGTCCTGTTTAATAAATATATTGTTCTGTAACTGTATGTAACTTCGTGTATTAGTTACAGCCTTACAGAC